>NC_068387.1:4261352-4561352 GCF_023724105.1 Carassius gibelio
TGACCCAAAAACACAGTCTCCTCAAACTGCTCCTCAACACACACACACACAGCTATCTTTGTGGGGAATTGACATAGACTTCTATTTTTTTTTTTATATATACAGATCTAAAAATATTTTCTATCCACTAAAACTACCCCTCACAGTAAACTTCTATTATTTTTACATTTGTCAGACAATAATCATTAAGCATTTTTTTCCCCCCGCTGGCTAAACAATAACCAAATATTTCTGTTTATTGTGATCCCCACAATAAAGGCTAAACTTGCAAACACACACACACACACACACACACACACACACACACCCCTTAAATTCAAAATATTTGTTTTGTTTGGCTTTCTGTCTATTTTATATATATATATATATATATATATATATATATATATATATATATATATATATATATATATATATATATTAAATTCAGCTTTTCAGTAAATGTATTTGCTGTCATTACATTTTCAGTATAAATATATCAGATGTTAAATTATCCCATATTGTTCAGTAGTATTTTTCCATTTACATAACAGGACTAGGTGTTATAATCCCAATATTCAGTGTATTAAACAAAACAAGCACATACTGCA
Source organism: Carassius gibelio (assembly GCF_023724105.1). NCBI lineage: Eukaryota > Metazoa > Chordata > Actinopteri > Cypriniformes > Cyprinidae > Carassius > Carassius gibelio. The sequence continues at coordinate 4,261,943 of NC_068387.1, forward strand.
CATTTACAGCAGACATTAGTCTTTGCCTTTACAGTCAGTGATGGAGAAATATGATTCATCTGCACTTTAATTGGGCCTTTCACTTTGCTTTTTACTTTGGTTCTCCTGTGACAGAGCATTTGCTGGGATTCTTTACTACACAGACCACACTCAAATCAAAACTGACCCTCTTCATTTATTTATTAAGACTGTGATATTTTTTAATCAAAAAAAGTCAAGACACAGTTCACAGCTCATAAGGTGAACTATTTATTTTTCTATAACTATTTTTATTTTTCTCAATACATTCATATGTAAGCAAATACACTTCTACACTCACATTTACATGTACATACCTATATGTGCCCATGATTTGAAATGCACAGATTTCATATGTTGTGTAGATATTAAGAAAGAAAAAGGAAAAGAAAGAAAAACTATGGACATATAGGGAGTAATCTTCCTTTACATAGGAATTTTGATAAAGAAAATTATATCAGGTCTATGAGATGCTGCATATTTGATAAATATTCCCAGTGTAAAACAAATTGTTCCATGTTGTGATTTACAATTGCTGTTATTTCTCCATTTTATAAATATCCATTATAACATCAATTCATGCATTTTAAGCAGGACTAATTTTTCTGGTAAGGTGATCTAATTCTAAGTGAAGGAGGCAGACATGTCGGATGGGGTTTGTTTTTATCCATCAAGTGTCTTTCAGATGAGGTTTTCACTAATATTATTAGTGTACACACGTTACACACTGGTTTTCTGTACTCGCGGGTCCCTGTTCGCACCTGTCCAAAGTACAATCATATTTATATGTCACAGTGAAGCCTTTTATAGTGCACGTTAGGACAACGCGCTTAGACTCCCATCTCATCTGTCAGTAAACGGCCATAAACAGCCTCCTGGTATGGTCAGGCCATATCGAATCAGCCGTTGATTAATTGTTAATTAATCCCTCCGCTGAATGTCTGGGCTCCGCTTGGCACGGCAGAGAGAGGAGGTCTCTGTAAATAGTTTGAGTGGCGTCTCATTAAAGCTGATGCGTGGAACATGTTGACAGACGACTTTTTTGCCGCTAAGGTGCTAAAGACCTTTGACATACATACACTAGCTTCTTGTTCTTGGGTGGGTCGCATTTCAGTCTGTCTGAGTCCTGGAGATCCCTTACTCTCATACTAACGCCGCTTCACAGTAAAAACCACACGATCGCAGTTCTGATGAGGCCTTGTGGAAGCTTGAGAACGGACAAAGCTGCCATGCGTAATGTGACGGCTTACCTTTCACTGGAACTAGTGTCTGATGATTTGGACGTGTTCTGGACAACAGAAGCTGTCAGATGTGGTTTGGAATAAGGCTTTACATTCCGTTACCAGTCAGACACCGTAACCCTGTCAGATTAGACAGCTGGTGATCACCTGCCTCCGGACCCCTGACTCCTAGGGCTGGATTTTTCCAGCAGGGAATTCTGCGGTTGAGGATGTGTAGAATTGTTTCCCAACCTGAAGCGTCCGCTGTGGGAAGTCACATGGCAGGATAGCTGTCTTGCTTTCAAAAGATGTCATTCTGATTGAAGAGGAGCGTACTGATTTGACACATAATGGCTCTGTTCCAAAACCCAGTGAGCTCCCTACATAGGCAGCATTTGAAGGCCTTTAGGTTGAAAAAGTTCCCCATGCAGATTTCGCAGTGGGTTCAGTTGGTCATGCAATTTCCCCACGTTCGACAGAGATTTGCTTGGTCTGAAAGCAATTTCTATGTGAGCCATGCTTCATACATCACTACACTATTGACAAGAGAAGATTGACCTTTTTTGTCCCCCGTGAAATTTACCTGAAGAAGTGCCAGCACCAAACCCTGTCTTTATATATATTTTTGAGTCAGAATAAATTAATGGGCTCCTTCATTAGACTGGCATTGATGATTGACAAAGCTTATGCAGTTGAATCACAAGCATCAAGCCTAAATTTAACAGGCATCACATCCCTCCTCATGACAGCAGATAATTCCCCTCGCTCATAGAGTGGTTCCACTTGTATCCGCCCATCTCTTGGGTTTGCTGTTTTCTCGTTGTCATTAAACGGTGAAATCTCCTTACTGTGTTGCCGGGGCTGATCCAACTCGAGCTGTGTAATCTCCTTGTAATGGAGTGTGAATACTGCCGGCCGATAAATCAGCACCTCATCAGCGGCCTTTATTAAATATAGACACCGACCGACAGACCTTAGTATATTCAATTTAACCAATGACGGGCTTCAGCAGCAGTGATCATGATGGATGGGGCAATCGAAGCCCAGATCTGACCCCGTCCTCACCCATGTGTGAGATGGGAGAGGTGAGTGAGGGGCATCTGCCACAGAGGACAAGAGCTACTTAGTTGACTACTTGCCCAGGAAAGTAGTTTGTTTCACGAGTTTAACCCTTTAACTGTCGCTGTTTGTTACCCATTCAAAAAATGCATAATCTTGAGTCTCATGATTCCATATTTGGCTATTATTTTTTGATTGACGTAATAATGCATCTAAAAATGCAATGTAGATTGGCTGTCACCTGGTGGCTGTTTGTGGTATAATGGCCCTAAATAGAATTTCACATGAACCTCAGTTTTTTTTTTTTTTTTTTTTATTATTATCAACTTCAAATTTGCAACATAATTAATTTAGACGTAATAAAATTTAGTCATATAATAATTTAGTTATTTTTTTAGTCATATTTTTTTTTTATTTTAGAGTAAAATTTTGTTATTTTATATAATAAAAATAGTACATAACATTTTCATTACAGTACGTTTAAACTTCTATAACTTAGATACTTTAATATTTTGAAATGATTGCACTTCTGCAATAATTTGCTGATTGTCCTTTAAAAAAAAAAAAAAATGTTCAGATGTTTGTGTTCAAAAATGGGGGTGACAGTTAAAGGGTTAAAACATCTTGCCAAAGTTACGTTTTGTAACAGCTTGCTTAGGCTAGTAAACACCTTTGAACTACCATTGGTCCAAGGAAATGAACTAGTGTGACGTCTTCTTCGTGAACATCAGAAGTTCATTTTGAGTTTGTTTCAAAGTTTGAAACATGCTCTGGCTGGTAAACCCCTTTAAACCATCCATTGGTCTAAAGCGATTACAAGCGCAATTAAAAAAACATACTGGTGTGTCATAATTTATCTCAAAATCAGGCCAAACTGAAGTTCACGTCCAGTTTTTTCAAGAGTTTAAAACAGCTTGCCAAAGCAACATTTCTAGAAAAGTTCACCCAGGCTGAAACACTTTTTCAACTACCATTGGTCCATGGTAATTACAATCGAATCGAAGAATAAACTAGTGTGACCTCATTTCAAACAAAATCAGTCTAGTCCGAAGTTTGTGAAACAGCTTGATCAGACTCTACATTTCCGTAAAAGCTACATTTCGATCTACCATTGGTCTGTGATGCCAGTATTTCAAATTCCCTTCCAACCCTAAGCAAGGAATGAAAAAAACAACTTTGCCCTGAGTATATAGGGGCCTTAACTGAACTTCAATCTTTGATTTGTCTTGTCCAAGTGTTGTGTAGTTTACTGAAAATGCACTTCAGAAATGTGACTTTCACTCTCACATAAATTCCTTTCCGTTAATTTGTCCGTTACAGGTTATTATTCAAAGCTAAAGACACACAGAAGACATGGCAAGTCAATCCCTTGAGGAAGCTGTTTTGCAGGGTCAGGTCCGTCAATACTGCACGGCTACTCATTAACCACAGAATCTGTTTAGCAGTGGAAATAAATGATGTGTAATTACATGAATGATTAAACCTCGTTTCTGGCCTGTCATCAGGCTGAGCGGCTCATGTCAGGCCCAGCGGTGTCTCTGGGGACGAGTACGCAGTGGTGCGGTCCGGTCAGGAGGTCAGGGAAAGCAGATTAAGACAAGGGTATTACTGTATTTAACAGAACCAAACGTCATATCATTCATGCTTCACTGACCGAATGATCTCTAGCCCTGCACTGGGTTCTGATGGGACACTTATCGTTAATAAAGTACAGATAGATCTTCAACATGAAACGGGATTCAGAAGCCATTGTGCTTCCATAATGGACAACACAGGCTCATTAGAAAAACGTGCCTCTCCCAACAAGTTGTATTCCCTTTCAAGCATATTATGATTACAGGGACAAATTAACCATTAATAAAGACTTATTTCTGAACGATACCTTGCATTGTCAATAATTTTGATGGTTTCATCTCATAACCAGCTCCATATATATATATATATATATATATATATATATATATATATATATATATATATATATATATATATATATATATATATATATATATATATATACACAGATAGATATATACACAGATAGATAGATAGATAGATAGATAGATAGATAGATAGATAGATAGATAGATAGATAGATAGATAGATAGATAGTAATAGAACATTTGTTGACAGCAGATTTTTTTTAAATCTTTTTTTTTTTTTTCTATTGGTATGCCATTTTATTGTTCTGCAAACATTATGGAAACCTCACTTTTGAATGTTCTCTGAACTTTCTATAAAAATTAATTACATTTTAAAAAAAATGCCCAACTAACATGTTTCAGAAAAAACATTTCATGGACACTATAAAAATAATGCTCCTGTGCGAACATTATGAGAACACTATTAAATACATTAAAAAAGAGGACATTTTAAATGTGCAGAAAGCATATGGAAATAATGTTTGCATAACTCATTTGGAACTTCGGCAAAATACTCTTAGAACATAAGAAAAGGCATGGTTTCTCAACAAAGGAATTCCGAGTAAGTTTTACATTTTGAAGGAAGATTATGAAGACAGACATTTTATATGTGGAATAACGTCACTGATGAATCATTCACATTGAAACTATGAATTATGAAATCTGACTTCATTTTAAACTTCAAGGTTATTGTATGTATTTTCTGATTCTGAATGGGCAGAAATGTGAAATTAAGTTCTGATATGTCAAATTTTAGACGTTTTTTACTTAATAAGACTGTAGCAGTGTTCCTCTGGCTGATATGATCAGGAATGACATAAACACTTTTATTTGCTTTTATTTGATTGTGTTCTCTGTCGTGGTTGGCGTGAGATGAGGTGAGACAGATGCTTAAATTATTTATGGAGCAGCGTAATTTATGAGCAGACATGTATTGATTGGGTCGCAGCTGATGATGTCATGCCGAATGTAGAGGAATCACGCAAACAAACATTTGTTTTAATCAGAATGGAGACTTTTATAGTGAGCTTTTATAGTGAGTAAGGGGTCATTTCTATACTCTGACCCTCACACAAACATCTTCATTAACACATAATTTATGTATTAAGCCAATTTATATACATTACATATTTTGGTTGCACTTTATTTCACAGTACATATACTTACATGTACTTATAGTGTACTTATCTAAGAAAGTTCTGGTAATACAAGGTAACTACAATGGGGTAGGGTTAGGTTTAGGGGTAGGTTCAGGGTTAGTACCTAGTTATTACATAGTTATTGTAATTACTATAATAAATACCTAGTATGTGCATGAGGAACAGGACTGTAAAATAAAGTGCTACCCATATTTTTAAAGAGCACTTATATAGCACTTACATAAAGTTCAACAACATTTTTTTATTCCTATCTGTATTCTCAATGGGTTTACTGAGGGCCTTGCTCACATATCATTCACACTGATATATATTTAACATTATATTCCCAAAAACGTGGTGAAAATGTTTTTGTCTGTTGTCAGTATTTTCAGATTTATAGTCATAGTTTTATCAGTGATAAAAAGAGAAATCCAAAATCCCCGCTGGAAAAACCTTTAATGTGTCAACAAATTCAAACAAGAACGTTTCTGTAAACCTGGCTTTATCCAGTCTTCAGATTTCTGTTCTGGAAAACCATGCAAATTATGTCATTTCTTATTAAATTATTTGCAAATGTAAACATAACATTTCAGAAATGATGTCATATATAACAGTTGTCTTAATGTACTGATTCATTAGCTGGGGAAGTATGGTGATACTGTATATATGTTAAACTTTTATTCTATTCACCTTTGATATCTTGCCCTAATTAAAACAAACGAGACTTTGTTTATTAGCCAGTGGGTCGTGACTTCATCATATGACTTGTAAATGCTATTCCCTGAGAATAAGGTGCTCTAATCACCTTAAATTCACAGATGGACTCCTTATCCACCAAACATCCTTTGGCACGGCATGATATGTGCATAATGCAAATGTCTTAAGAATGATTTACTGTTATTTTCAGTGTGGTGTAGAGTTTCATTGGGGACAGGATGTTGATTGACAGTGAAACTCACACAAACTCCAACCACAAACCATCAGAACGAGGAGGAGGAGGAGACCAGAGCCATAAACTGACAGGAATACATTTTCAAACATAAGCTTGTGAATGCCGGTAGATTAAAACTTGTCAGTTTTTATGGCTATTTTGTTTATAAAAGGCTGCCGGAGTCATAAAAGGCCTTTTTGCAAAGGTTTCGGCTTTTGTCTATTTTCAGAATTGCTGGCTTTGATTTAGCGAGCGTGAAATATATCACGGGGAGATGGCCGAGCTTGTCTTTGTTATAGAAGATGTGTCCAGCAGTGAATTTCATTGGGCTGCATAAAATCAAGCTAAAACCTGATTACATTTTTTACTAGTGCTTAAGTTAGATCACAATGACAGCTGCTTTTGCATCGAGAGTAAAAAGTCAAAGCAGGTTTTTATAAAGTAAATCTCATTTGAAGAGAAGTGTGTTTTCAACATTGACTGAAACACCCACAATGCAAACCTCAATAACAGCAAAATGACACTAAAAGACACCAATGTTCAATAAAGTGTTTTACATTTGGGGTTTAAAACACAATTAATATTAATAATTAGTAGCATTATTGATTTAACTGTACTAAACTATTGAATGAGAACAAAATTTGAACTGAATAATGATATTAACTTTGCAAGTGGTTATCACCACTGTTATAAACCTGATTGAATCCTAACACAGAATTAAACTGAGCTCAATAATGACACTGTGGTCTTCTGTAGAGCTGCTGATGAACTGATGAACTTTATAACACAGACTATTAAAATCCTGTTTATTAATATGAAGCTGCTTTGAGAAGAAGCTATATTGTATAAGACTCAACATAAATAAATTATCAGAATAAACAATTCTACCTCCAAGTATTATTAGCCTAACCGTAAGCATTTTCTTGTTCAAGCAATATAGCAATTTTTCAGGTTTCTTATAAAATATGCATCATAAATGAGCATTTCATTGTTAAATGCAGCTCATCAGAATTTATGATCATAACAATCTGTTTTATAATATCTAAAATGAAAACATTTTTTAAAAAAAATTCACTCAGAAATTGCTAGCATATTTTACAAATAACAATATCAAAGCAAAACAATTAATTAAACATGAAATTTTTAAGTAATAATAATAATAAAGTAGTGTTTTCTTTTAAAATGTGCTTCAATAATCTTATTAATTTACTTAGAGAAATATATATATATATATATATATATATATATATATATATATATATATATATATATATATATATATATTACTCTCTTACACTGCCTTTCAGGTATGACTTCAGTCTGGTTTATAACAATAATTTCTCCATGACTAAACTCAAGTCCCATCTTTTCTTCTTATTTAATATCCTGTGTAACTCAAGACTATGTCACGCTGTGGACGTAACATGAGTTGTGTACAGTGTTTCCTGGCTGTCCATTTGTTTTGTCAAAGACACTCGTGGCCTTCCAGGAAAAGGTGGCCGTGATCGACGTGTGGCATTCATGCACCAATCAATGCACTTTGCATCTGAATCAGCTCACATTAGCCCAGTCCTGAGCCCGGATAACTGACGTCTTTCACATTAAGTGTAGTAAGAAGTGTTTGTGACTGTATGTGTGGAGCACGTCTGCGCTGACCTGATCTCCAGCGGCTCCCGTTCATCCCACACCTCCATTCTGAGGCCCTTATTGATCCCTCTTCACATTGTCAGGTCCTGATCGCAATCTGTTAATTAATGTATCCTCCAGCACACCCGGCCGCTCTTCACCCAACTGATAAAGGAAATTAAACACTCAGTTTCTCTTTTTGCCGCTTTCTTATTTTCCTCCGGCTCTGTCTGTCTCTCAGCCCACAAACACTCCCGAGTGTCAGATAGACATCGGCCGCTCATCTCTGCATTCATATGAAAGTTTGGGGTCAGGTGTGGCGGGGTGAGGCGATCAATACTGTAATCTATCAGCTCTTTAATGGCGAGCGGAGCAGAAGCGCTTCTTTAGTCCACTTGTAAAGCAATCATTTTAATCATCAGAGCGCTGCGAGCTGGAGGTGTCGAGGAGATGTGCTGCACACATTATTGACAGCTGTCAGAGGAAACACAATGATAATGCCCTCAAACTGTGTTTGCTGGGGTGTTCCTGTATTAAACACAGCACTGCTGGTGGGGAAATGAAGTATGGTTTGTATTGGTAGTGTGGTTTGTCATGCTCTAGCCCTGGCCTTGCCGTTCTATATACGTATGTGTGTGTATATTATGCTCTATATACAGTATGTTGTCTTCTTTCAGTAAACTGAGTCCAGGCTGTTTAATGGTTTGATGTCTCTTGCTCAGGTTTCTCCAGCCTGTCTCTGGGAGACCAGATGAGTTTACTGCAGAGCGCATGGATGGAGATCCTGATCCTGAGCATCGTCTTCCGCTCGCTGCCCTACGAGGACGAGCTGGTGTACGCCGAGGACTATGTGATGGACGAGGAGCACTCGCGGCTCACGGGCCTGCTGGACCTCTACGTGTCCATCCTACAGCTCGTGCGCAAGTACAAGAAACTCAAGGTGGAGAAGGAGGAGTTCGTCACGCTGAAGGCCATCGCACTCGCCAACTCAGGTCTCAGCCGAGTGATCTGATTGCTTTACATACACTGCCATTTAGTTGTTTGGAGTCCGTTTTTTTGTTGTTATTTTAATTGATATTTTTATTCAGCAAGGAAACATTAAATTGCACATCCAAAGTGCCAGTAAAGACATTTATAATGTTACAAACAATTTCTATTTCAAATAAATGCTGTTCTTTTGAACTTTCTATTCATCTGTGAATTTTCTACAGAAATATTGAGCAGCACAACTGTGTTCAACATTGATAATAATCAGAAATGTTTGTTGAGCAGTAAATCATCATATTATTCTGATTTCTGAAGATCATGTGACACTGAAGACTGGAGGAATGATGCTGAAAATACAGCTGTGCATTATGTTTTAGCATCATATTTCACTTGTTCCTCTCATACACATTTCACTGTTAGACAAGAATTGCACAGAAAATCAATTAACCTAACTCGCAAATCTCAAAAATATGGGATAAATATGAACATATGAAATAATTATCAAGTAAGAACTTTTATTAAATAACGACATGCACTATGTCACCTCATCACATTCAGCCTTTACATTTACAGTAACAGAGAGGAATCCCAGTCAATCCCAGTCCATTTTTATTAATATCACCTTTTACTGAAAGTATACACAAACCAAAACCAAAATAGTGACTGTAATGTATGTTTATTGGTAATTCTACTCTGTTACATTTGCGTCACTTAAATTTTTGAAAAGGAGCCGCACACAGAGATTGGCCTACCTGATGTGTACAGTACATGCGTTATTTATCAGTACAGTATACTCGAGCACACTCACACGTTTCTGGTGACATGAAGAGCCCCGTTTCTCTCTCTCTCTCTCTCTCTTCATAAGTGTAGCCACGGGGCCCGATTTAGCATTTCATTAGGAACACCAGGGCTGTCAATATCATGTGTAAAGTCGAATGGAATGAGTATCAGCGAGCGTTCGGAGGAGAAGACATCGACAGCTGGCTCTTCAGAAGGCAGGCCCCGTCCTCTCCTCTCCTGATCAATGCGGCCCGCACGCGCCTCGTTTTATTCTGCGTCGCTCTTTGTCTGGCTGAGAGATGAAAACGCTGATGGTGTGCTCTGGCGCGCGCCGGATGACGGGAGAGAGAGGGACACGCTCAGTCCGATGGTTCTCGTGGGACTGCCGCTGTCTGACAGCTGTGAAAATTCATAGCCATTGATTTTGTAATTAGCAGTTTATCAGTCGTATCGACAGGCTCTTTCTGATGGATTGCAAGGAAATTGTTTCTTCAGATGTGTTTTTTTAACCTCCACCTCACACACACACACAGACACACACACACATTTTCTCTCTCTGCTTCACACTGTGAAAAGTGATTCTTCCTCAGTATTTTTGTCTTGTTTTCCAGTGTAAATATCTAAATTGCCTTAAATTAAGGAACATTCAGTTGAGAAGCTAAATAAGAAGGATATTAAGTCTTATTAACTGAAAAATGACAACTGAAAAAAGTTAATGTGTAAACCAGTAGAGTCAAAAAATTAATCTCTATTTGAATTGGGTTTGTTTTTCTGACCCTTTGTTTTTTTTTTTTGTTGTTTTTATACATGAAATCACTTAAATTTGATATACATTTTCAATTAACAAGACTTAATATCTTAAGACACTGTACAATTTATTTTTTATTATTTTTTTTTTATTTTTTTTTTGTAATGCGCATTATTAATTATTGACATGATTAATTACAGGACATATGGATCCTCTAAATCGTCGTATAGATCATATTTATAACCATTTACACCATTTTCCAAAAATTTGGATTTAAAAATAAATAATTTTAAAAAAAATTTGAAAGAAGTATCTTCCAAAAAAACACAAAAAAACAAACAAACAAACAGTGAAAAGGTAATCTCTGTTAAAGTGTAATTTATTTCTGTGATGCTCCGCTGTATTTTCAGCATCATTCCTCCAGTCTTCAGTGTCACATGATCTTCAGAAATCATGAAAATATGTGATGCGTATTGCATTTTACATCCTAAGTGACCTCAAAATACTATGTAGGTTTGTGTACTGAGCATGTGTGATGTGTGTTGTTCTGGTGACAGACTCCATGCACATAGAGGACGTGGAGTCGGTGCAGAAGCTCCAGGACGCCCTTCACGAAGCGCTGCAGGACTACGAGAGCTGTCAGCACACAGAAGACCCTCGGCGGGCGGGGAAGCTGCTCATGACGCTGCCGCTGCTCCGGCAGACAGCCACCAAGGCCATCCAGCACTTCTACAGCATCAAGATGCAGGGCAAGGTGCCCATGCACAAACTCTTCCTGGAGATGCTGGAGGCCAAGGTCTGATTGGCTGCTCGTCGCGTGACATCATCGAGCCAGAGACTGCGGAGCACAGCTTGAGACGTTTTTAAAGACCTGAAAAAAATAATAACTGGGTTTAAAGCATAAATATAAATGGAAAAATAATTTAAAAATCTATAACAAATACTATGTACTTGTACAGTGATGCTTTTTGTTCTTAATCTGTGCTTATATATGATGGAAGACACTGTAAGTCATTTCAGTTCAGCAAATAGTCATTTTTTTCTTTCTGCTAACTCTCCGTACTTGTCGCCAACAACCTCAGTCCGGCCCTCGGACGACGCCAGGACACCTTGAGGACTTGTAAATATTCATGGCAGGATTTGGCCGAGGCTGGATGTGGAAGCTGCTGCCGGTTCTTCCCTAAATGTGAACTTGCTGACGTCCTTGAAAATACCTCTTCTTGAATCCTGGGAGGACGACGCTTGTGACGCGTTCATCCGGGATCTCAGTCATCTTACTCTAGTAACTCAGCAATAAATCGAGCCGATGAGGAGCGCCACCTCTTGAGTTGCACTGTACTGCTTTTTTAAACGACTTGTTATTGTTGTCGCTGATGTTTTGGCCTGGATGTAGTTTCAAAGGATTTACGACGTGTGGCAGAAGTCCAGGACGCTCCGTGTTAAAACAATCAGATGCCCATATGTCAAACAACCTATCTTGGGCTTGTTAAGCCACCGGCGGAGGAAACGATGTGCCCGTCATCATCTGCTCAGACCCTGCCAGGACTTTTATAGCCATGTATCTGAATGAAGGTGGGCGGCAGGTGCAGGTCTTTATCACCAGCTTTATTTTTAGGTCTTGGAAGTCGACAGCAGATTGAACAGGAGGGGTGTTTGACCTCATGTTGACACAATAGCATCGCTTCGAAAATGGCTTTCGAACTCGCCGGCACCATAAACAGCTTATTACCCCTCGATCCACTTGACAGCAGACCACCGTACGGCCATTAGTCCGAGATATCCATTAGGAATGGATTCAATGCTGTGACTGAAGGGTCACAGGGTTTGATTGTGTCCTGGGGTTGCGTTTCCCAAAAGCAGCTATGGTCACCAACATACAGTCATTTAGCGAGTCGGTGTTTCCCGAAGCCAGATGTCCGCGAAGACCATCACAAGCTTGATTAAGCTCACATTAAGCAAGATAACATGCAGTGCATTCTATAGCCTTCATTGCATTTACATTTTCAATTCAATTGTTTGGATTAAATGCTGAAATAAAGCAACCAATTACATAACACATGATAATGTGATTTAAAAAAACAAATGGCTTTCTGTTGTTCGTGGAAATTAACTATAACAATCAGACATTAAATGTATGGTAAAAGTAATAAAATTAGCAAAAATGTCTGAAGCACTTTCAAAGCTGTTGCATGGTATATTCATGTGAACTAAATCTGCGTGACTGCAAAACTCTCGATAACGCGTATTATGATTAGATTTCGCCTGTAAAAGTGACCACATCTTGTTTGCAATCTTGAACTGAATAATTAGCAGTTATTATTACTCCACTACTGGAGTGTGAAATCATTAACGACGGGTCTATTTTGTTATCAGCGACGGAAGTGTGAACGTGCTACTACCGTTTTGGGAAACAGTTGTGACCAGTTAGTTGCATTGCACTTTGGTGGTTAAGCAGCGAGTTTTGTCATGTTTGGGAAACGCACCCAAGGTCGAATCTCTCTCTGCAACAATCTCGAGCCGACCAGACGAGATAGCGAGCGAGAAGATAATACAGGGATTCATTTTATATGCAGCGGCGCAACTGTGTGGATTCGCATTAGGGATCAATTCTGATTGAAATCATGCTTCAAGCTACAGCACACAAATGCTAAATTCACATGACACTGAGTTTGAATACGCAATTCATAACATAACGCAATAGTACCTTAATGCTTCATGAACATCTGTTAGTCCTACACTGAGATGAACACATAGTAATGAACATATATGCAACATTCACGTAGCTACCTCATCATTCATCCACGTCTGGACATTCTGTAAATACTCCTCTGTTTTGTAGTGCCCTTTATTTCACCCGTTTCTGTCGTGTGGACGGTAACACAACTTCTGGTATCACTAGATAAGTAGGTTAACTTCTCATACCATACTAACCACCAAAGCACACTACACTCTTACCATGTCCTGTTTGGTGAACAGATCTAGGTGCTTTTTTTCTACTTTTTTTGACAACGGGACACTTGGACACATTCATCATCTACCCAAAAACACATTAATGTGTGAGTGGCATGAATGTTGATCTGTGGCTCTCCGTTCACGGTTTAGGAAGGAAAAGATGCATATCTGTAAATGCTGTCTTTTATTTATTTGCTTCTCTGCAGCATGTCAGGGTCAGAATTGGTCCCTCAATGTTCAAAATGACGAAGGCTTTTGTGTTTCTCCTCAAGATATTGATTGTGTATATTATATCACTTTGGCCACACTGTACTGTACAATAATATTGTTCATTTAACAAAAACCTGTGTCACTTTCTTTTTTATGTCACAAATGAAAAAGTAACAAAGGCGTACTCTCAAAGCTCTGATAGACTGCTATTCATTTCCTCTCAAAACATCCTGCCAGAATAACTTTCATTTATACCAGATATTTATAAATGTTGTATATAACAAAAATATATTTTTCATTAAGGATGGAGGTCATTTCAGGTAAGATCTTATGACAATATATATTTTCATATTTGTGAGTGTGTGTTATTGAACAAATTACACTTCTTAAATTGATTATTAAACAGCACAATAATTTAGAAGTGATATTTTAAGACGTTAGAAGGATGTTTTAATTAATGCATCAAATTTACGAAAATTTACATTTATGCATTTGACAGATGCTTTTACTCAAAGCTATTTACATTGCATTTACATTTTATGAGTTCATGCAATCCTCGACAATCTTACTCGTGTCTAACCGCTCTACTGTTTGAGCTACAGGAATGCCTTAATTAATGATTTTAAGGAATGAAGTTAATCTTTTATTTGCACTGTTAAGGACCCATCTGTACATGATTTTGAGTTGAAGCCATGTGCTGAACTCACTTAGGCATTACTGTCCTGTAAGTGTGGTCAGTGGAGCCGGATGACGATGACCTTTATGTGCTCTGCTGAAGTCTCTCAGAGAGCGAGCGAGGCTCAGTAATGTAAGGTGTAAGTGCTGCTGGACGTCCTCCGAGACACCGGACGACCCGCAGAGCCCCAGAGACAGCAGAGCAAACAGCCCAGAACTGACATGTGCTGCAGAAAACACACTCGGCCCTGCTGCTGATCTGAAGTGTGTCACACACAGACACGCTTTCAGTGTCATTATCCTGGATGGTATTAATGAACACATGCTATATGATATTGCACATATATAATATACCGCATATCTATAGGCATATCGGTTCAGTTTAATTTATTGTTGTAAGTCTCAGGAGTCATCAACATTACACAGACTAAATACAGTATACAATAAAAAGCATAATATACACACACACACACACACACATAATAAAGTATCTGCTGTTTTTCAAAAACAATTTTATAGAAAATATAGTGAATTGCACACCCAAATAATTATAACGGTATCTCTATGCATTCAAAGTGGCATCAATAAAATGCACCTGTTTTCGTTGGCCACACCCTAACCCCACCAGCACCATGGGCCACAATATTGACATCAGCAAACCGCTCAGCCACACGACCCCATACACGCTGTCTGCAATCTGCCCTGTACAGTGAAAACCAATTCTCTGAAACGCCTTTGGAGACGGCTTATGGTAGAGACATGAACATTCAATTCACAGGCAGCTCTGGTGGATATTCCTGCAGTCAGCACGCCAGTTTCAGAGTGTCCTTTTATTGAGGCCAGCCTAAGGCACACCTGTGCAATAATCATGCTGTCTAATCAGTATCTTGATATGCCACACCTATGAGGTGGATGGATCATCCCGGCAAAGTAGAAATGCTCACTAACACAGATTTAGACAGATTTTTGAACAATATTTGAAAGAAATAGGCCTTTTGTCATAGAAAAAGTCTTAGATCTTTGAGCTCAGTTCATGAAAAACGGGGGCAAAAACTAAAATTGTTGTGTGTGTGTGTATATATATACTTACTAACATCAATCTCCATTGAAATTGCATTTCATTTAGGATATTGCCTTATATTGTGAGTACAGTGTTAGTAACACTTAACTACAGCATTACTATCTATTGTTGGAAATACAATTTTATTGGGGTGAATATTTTGATTTTGGCCCAGGTTGTTCAATGTAGTCAAAGCTGGTTTTCCCAGCATGCAGTGTTGCGTCACATTGCGTGGACAGATTTGTATTCATCAAAGCATGAATGCCCATCAGTACGTGTTCAAGGCCTTGTATCCGTCCTAACACATCTCCATTACTCTCAGCGCTGATGGCCGAGGGAAGAACTGAGCTGCAGTTTACACTTCGCATAAAGTAAGAGTAAAAACTACACTCAGGACTGAAGCGGAGCGTGCAGAAATCCCACAGGAGCCACTGCTTCAGAGATAAAATAAAAGGCTTCATCGTTCAACAGGCTCTCGTCTCGGAGCTTCTCCTGGTCCAGCGCGTGTCTCACTGCTCTCCGGCTCTGCTTCTGCTTGTTGAATGTAGAACGCAGGTGTTTAACACTTTCCAGCTGCTTTCTTAGTTTAAAATTAGATATTTGACTTGAGAAATAGATCTGAAAAATGTTGATGATTCTCAAACAACAGGTTTAGTGTATATTGTGTCTTGCAGTATTGCATTGAATTGTATTTAGAATTTACAAGGCTCCACATAACAGTTTTACATTTTATTCATTATTAAAATAGACTATATGAATAGATATGAAATATATATATATATATATATATATATATATATATATATATATATATATATATATATATATATATATATATATATATATATATATATATAATAAATAAAGTTGTTTTTTTAGGACATTAAGATATATAAACTGTTATAAAATGTTGCTTACTGTCTCTCAAAGGTCTTGCCCTGTATACAGCACTGCAAATCATACACTATTATTACTTTACTTTTTACTATTATTACTTTAATTATTTAGCACTGAGTTACAGAGTAATACAGCTGGAACTGGCATTACCCATCTCACATTTATCTATAATAAAATGTCAGTTTATATATCATGTCTGTTTAATGTTAATTGCTTATTGATTTAGCCAAGCTAAATATGTGTTAAGAACGTTTTGCCTATGTACATGTAGATTAAAAAAAAAAAAAAAAAAAAGGTTTTAGAAACTTTTTTTTCTTAGTCATGTGGACATTAATTGAACATTCCATTTTCTAACTTTGCAAATGTAACATTTAAACACATCAGAAGAATGTCCAACTATGATCTTTAAGAAAAACATAAATAAGATACATGGACAATGTATAAATAACCTTTTTTATGATAATATTTTAGAACATTATTAAAGACGAGATAACTTTGAGCGAATGCTACTGAAAGCACATTCGTTCATAACTTTGAGAAAACCTTTTTCAGAATGTTCTGAGAAATTGCAAATCTCAGTTTAGATAAATACTAAATAAAGACTAAAATTACTAATATATTTCATTTGACACTCTTCTCTGAAAGATGCTACTTTCACTGACCATCTTTTTTTGTGGCCCATTTATGGAAATAAGTGGCTAAACTTAAAGGCATTGGGTCATGGGGGCGAGCGCAGAAAGAAGCAGCTGATGTGGTGTTTTAGTGAAGGTGCATGTGTTGCTCTGGGACGGGATGGACTCGACCTTTTCTGCATGTCAAGCAAAGGTTAGAAATCTCCACTGGCCTTAAAAGAAATGCTCTTGTTTGCCGTTACAGTGAAGATCTGTCTCCAGCTGCACACAGACGCTCTCCAGGGAAGCTGCAGATGACCCACAAACCCTCGCTGTCTGTGTCTCACTCTCTTTGCTTCTTAACTGATCATTTCTTGACATTTCTGCTCAATACTCGCCTCTCTTTGCTTAAGGCCTCAAAGTAGAAAATATTTGAATGATCTTTCAGCAAATCCCTAACTGCAAATGTTTCATGCAGAGTAGATTTTTGACGTTCATTTTCATATATTCAAACTCTGTTAATCATGGGTATTATATATATATATATATATATATATATATATATATATATATATATATATATATATATATATATATATATATATATATATATAAAACTTTCACAATGTCTAAATAAATAAATTCAGATAGTTAAAAGGGAACATTTCTCATTTTGACCTTAAACTTGATGTGGGTCTACTAAAATTACAACTGAAATAAAAGTTTATAATAATAATAAAATAAAAACATTTTAATAAAAACTAAAATAATAAAAATTACAAAATTTTAATTAAAATTAAAACTAAAAATTAATTAAAATTTAATTAAAAATTTAATTAAAATTAAAAATTAAAACCTTTGAAAATCTTCAAACAACATTTAAAATCTTAACAAATTATAACAGTATCTCAATGATACATAAATATAATTGGCACTAATTCATTGAAATAAAATGTATATGATTTATGTATTTCATGTACCTCAAACTTTTGGTCAGTAGATAGCATTATCTATGTTGTACTTGTTCACATAAACATCATTATCACACATTTATTCCATAGTTACAGTTTGAAAGAAAAGTTCACATAAGAGTAAGAAGCAAAACAGCTGCACATTTATTCTTCTCAAAGAAGTCGAACGCTTTTCCAAACTTCATCAATTTACTTAATGCATATGAGCAGTCATAATTCACACTTTTATATTCTGAAATGTGATTTGTATTTAAAATATGACCTTTAAAGCTTGATATATGGAAATGGGCAGATCATATGTGATTCTGGGATTAAATGTCTTATAGATCATAGAGTTTGTCGTCTCGCGCTTGAGAAAGGAGCCTTGACCGGCCGGTAATTTACAGTGTTATGAGTTCAGTGCAAAACACGCTGTAAATAAATAAGTCTGTGGCGGTTCACGCAGGAATATTATTCACATCGCAAGTGCACGGCTGCTCTGGTTCATATCAGTGCTTGGGCTCCGGATCACGTCTCTGGTCTTTGGCCGCAGTGACCTTGCTGTGAGAGGGAGCTTTCTAAAATAGGTGGCGGTGTAGATGCCATTCATATTCTTCCTGAGCATTATCATCCTCAGTCAGATCAGTGCTGGAAGTCTGAATTGGACAATACTCGTCACCATGATTTTGCTAAGTAAGACATGTTCCTGGATCATCAATACTGTCCAAAAATATAGTCTAAATCCAATCCCTACCCCTGAACATAACCCTACCCATAATTTATATCTATAATCAGTGTGTAATTGCCTAACCCTGGTCGTAAGCCTAAAACAGATATTTCCTGAAAAGTTATCCTTCAATTCTGATTGGTTGATTGGAATGTTGTTCAGGGATCATGTGTTACTCATCATCCTCTTTAGATTCGGTGAGCGTGATTTCACCAAGTACAACATGTTCCTGGATCAACGCCCTTGTTGATCCTGGAGCAAAATTCAAGTCAAGCAACCACATTTTGGTGCTTTTTGCAGTGTGGGCAGGTGCCAAATCCTGCTGGAAAATGAAAACAGCATCTCCAAAAAGCTGGTCAGCAGAAGGAAGCATGAAGTGCTCCAAAATGTCTTTGTAAATGGGTGCAGTGACTTTGGTTTTCAAAAAACACAGTGGACCAACACCAGCAGATGACACTGCACCCAAATCATCACAGACTGTGGAAACTTAGCACTGGACTTCAAGCAACTTGGATTATGAGCTGATCTTTTTTCAAAAGTGTGCTTAACTGCGTAGAAGCAGATCTTTTAGATGTGGTGAAAGCCTCACTTCTTTCTGGGACATTTCCAAACTCCTTAAAAACTGCAGTTGTTAAGCCCCTCCTTGAAAAAAAAAAAAAAAAATCTTGATAACACCATTTTGAGCAATTTAAGACCAATATCTAATCTTCCTTTCATGGGCAAAATTATAGAAAAGATAGTCTTTAATCAGCTGAAAAAATACTTAAACAAAATTTAAACCCAAAAATAGACAATTTTCAATCTGGTTTCCGACCGCATCACAGCACAGAGACAGCACTCATTAAGATAATAAATGATATTCCATTAAATTCTGAAAAATATCGGTGCTGCTATTGCTAGATCTCAGTGCTGCACTTGACACTGTCAATCATAACATAATACTAGAGGACCTGGAAAACTGGGTCGGGCTTTCTGGGATGGTACTCAAATAGTTCAGGTCATACTTAGAAGGGAGAGGCTATTATGTGAGTCTAGGAGAGCATAAGTCTAAGTGGACGTCCATGACACCTGGAGTCCCACAAGGCTCAATTCTTGCACCGCTCTTGTTTAGCCTGTATATGCTCCCACTAAGTCAAATAATGAGAAAGAACCAAATTGCCTACCACAGCTATGCTGATGATACCCAGATTTACCTAGCCTTATCTCCAAATGACTACAGCCCCATTGACTCCCTCTGCCAATGCATTGATGAAATGAATAGTTGGATGTGCCAGAACTTTCTTCAGTTAAATAAGGAAAAAACTGAAGTCATTGCATTTGGAAACAAAGATGAAGTGTTCAAGGTGAATGCATACCTTGACACTAGGGGTCAAACAACTAAAAATCAAGTCAGTAATCTTGGTGTGATTCTGGAGACAGACCTAAGTTTCAGTAGTCATGTCAAAGCAGTAACTAAATCAGCATACTATCATTTAAAAAACATTGCAAGAATTAGATGTTTTGTTTCCAGTCAAGACTTGGAGAAACTTGTTAATGCCTTTATCACCAGCAGGGTGGACTATTGTAATGGGCTCCTCACTGGTCTTCCCAAAAAGACCATTAGACAGCTGCAGCTCATCCAGAACACTGCTGCCAGGATTCTGACTAGAACCACACCCCAGTCCTTAGATCCTTACACTGGCTTCCAGTTACATTTAGGATTGATTTTAAAGTACTTTTACTGGCATATAAAAAAGGTAGGGAAGTCGTGGCCTAATGGTTAGAGAGTAGGACTCGTAATTGAAGGGTTGTGAGTTTGAGTCTTGGGCCGGCAGGAATTGTGGGTGGGGGGAGTGCATGTACAGTGCTCTCCACCTTCGATACCACAACTGAGGTGCCCCTGAACAAGGCACTGAACCCCCAACTGCTCCCCGGGGGCCACAGCATAAATGGCTGCCCACTGCTCCGGGTGTGTGTTCACAGTGTGTGTGTGTTCACTGCTGTGTGTGTGTGTGCACTTTGGATGAGTTAAAAGAAGAGCACGAATTCTGAGTATGGGTCACCATACTTGGCTGTATGTCACGTCACTTTCACTTTCATGTCACTAAATGACCTAGGACTGAAATATATTGCAGATATGTTCACTGAATATAAACCTAACAGAGCACTCAGATCACTAGGATCGAGTCAGTTAGAAATACCAAGGGTTCACACAATACAAGGGGAGTCCTCCTTTAGTTACTATGCTGCCCGCAGCTGGAATCATCTTCCAGAAGAGATCAGATGTGCTAAAACATTTAAATCTAGACTCAAAACCCATCTGTTTAGCTGTGCATTTATTGAATGAGCACTGTGCTATGTCCGAACTGAGTGCACTATATTTTCACTTTTTTTTTTTTTATGTAAAAACATTTTCTAACTGTTTTAAATTCATTTTAAATAAGTAAATTCTTTAATAATTTTACAAATTAAAAAATTGCTTGTTTTATTCTTGTTATTATTTTTCGTTATTATTATTTTACTTTCTTTTATGTAAAGCACTTTGAATTACCATTGTGTACGAAATGTGCTATATAAATAAACTTGCTTTGCCCTGCCTTTCCCACATTCTAATTTATTGAGATGCACCTGTACAAGCTTTTCTGAGGATCCAGGATTTTATAAAAATTGCATCTATAACATTTTACTGGCATATTATAAGTGATAATGTCAGTGTATAATGTAATATTTGTTTTTATTGTTATAGGATTTCATAATAACAGAATTATGTCACAATTATTCAACATTGCTGTTTTACACTTTGTGTGTATGTGTGTGTGTATGGTGGGGAACAAAATTGTAAAAACACAATAAATCCTTTAGAAAATATATACATAAACTTAGACCATGCATGTGGTGACATGGGTAGAAAATATGTAAATTCAACAGAGCTCTCTCAAAAGCCACAGAAGAAATACTTCTATGGCATTTCTTTGACTACATGAAGATTTCCAAAACATTAAAAAAGTTCCTAGAGAAAAGCTTGTAGCCTTATTCCTCAGCTTAAACTGTGTTGTACTAGAAAACCTTTGAGGGTGTTAAAGAAAAAGCACAAGCAGTATGTCTGCTGCTGCTGCTGCTGCAAAAAAAAAAAAAAAAAGCAAAGCTTGTAAACAGAAGATCACCATCTACAGTACATGGTCAAACCTTTTGGCAAGAATTGTGATGCCTTTGATGCAAAGACTGAAGCTGATGATCAATGGCCTTTCCTGCAAGAGAAAGTCTCCAGATTTAACTCTCATTGAAAATATTTGGTTGAATTTGAAGAAAGCAGTGACAATGGGCAAACCAAAGATTATCAGTGATCGGAAAGAGACTGCAGCAGAGAGGTGACAGGCTTCTGAGCTCTTATAGGCTGCGTTTATTGGTGGCTTTAAAATTTTAAAAAATTCTGCACAAAATTCAGCTTTTGGAGGTTGAATCATTTTGAACATGAATGTTTAGAGCCAATCAGCGTTGCATTCCCAGAATCATTAAAACACTTTCTCTAATAGTTTACTGTTGAATTGTTTTCATTAAAAAAAAAAAAAAAAATTCTCTGCAGCAGGTCAAGCGGGTTGAATCATTTTGATTGCAGTTTTGTCTATATCTTATTTCAGACTAGTATCACACTTTTGTGTGTGTGTTTGTAGATTTCGATTCCAATCTACAGTATGCGTTTAAAGAGATTTTTCTCTTACATACACCAAACTTTAGAGTTGTATTCCTATCTATATTCTGAAGGTTTTTACAAAGGAGTTTATCCATATAACACTAGTTTAAAAAACATATTATTTTATTAACTTGGTTATTTTTATTTATTATTATTATACTGTATCTTCTGATTTATGGAGTGATAAAAAGAGATATCCAAAATCCACTCTGTGAAAACCTTTAGCTCCAACGTGTCAACAAAATCAAATAACTTCAGAGGATTTTGCTCACATTTATTGAATTTATGAAAAAGTGTGAATATGAATTAGATATTGCATCACTTACATATGCAAACAACATTTCAGAAAACCTGTAATGCAACTGTGGTTAATCAAATGGGGAAGTGATATTTTAGATATCATTTTATTCAGCTGTGGTGCCTAATGATGTTGTAGTGAAAACAAGACAACATACAGGTTTGAAAAGATTCTTTAGATACAAATAGATGACCTTAATTACTGACCTTATTAACTGTCCATAATTACAGTGTTTTTCCATTATTAGATTGTTTTAATATCAGGCATTGTTGCAGGACTTGACCAGCCGAGTCCATCAGTCAACTCTCTTTTACAACCGTTAGGAGAAAACAGCTCGACACTGGAGAGCTTCTGCACGCTGTAAAAGGCTGTAATGCAGTAAAGTGTCTTTCACAATATCAGGCTGCCACGGCACGACACAAAGACACAAAGAAAAGCGCCATGGCATTCACACTCTGATCAATACACCTGCTCACAGCTGCGGCGTTGCTCTAATGAATGTGGGCTAGTAAAGTGCACATATTGGCAGGCTTTTTGGGAGGCATTTCAAGAGAATTAGCACTGTCACCACATGGCTAATCGAGAATGTCTGGCACATAGATTTCTCACGAAATATCAATTAGACCAACAAAGTGAATCCAAACACGTTTTCATGAAGTGGCGGTGTGGACACAGGCTCCGAGACAAGAAAGACAGCAGCCAATGACACGCAATTTACAGAATATAGGTCCATCACAGTTTACATGCAAATCAATTATTAAAAATCAATCTGTAGTGGAGTCAAAGCTTTTAAACATGTTTCACTTCATGCAAATACTTTGCATATCAATCAGTTTATTTCTGAAAAATATTTAAGGGCATAATTGTTAAAAATTCCCTCTTCAGCAACCAAAGCAGGTGTAACTTTTTTTAGCTCTGTATATGTTATTTTTACAGTGGTTAGCTTAACTACAGTGTTAGTACAGCTTTATTACACTAATTAATCTGTGCTGTCAAGTCACATTTATTTCTGAAGTGCTTTACAAAATACAGATAGTTTTAAAAGAAGCTGCACATTAATAAAAAGGACTGTTAATTTTGGAAAATTCATCAATTCAGCTATAAAGCAGCTCTACAGCAGAAAGTCGCACTGCTCAGATCTATTCAGTCTAGTTCAGTACAATGTTGTGTTGATGTCACATCACTTCAGATCTACAGAAAACACATGCTCATAGTTGCTGCATTCTGACAAACCCCAATCCCTTCACTTATTCAACAGTTAGTCAGAAAAATATGGATTTAGCCACCTTTAATAAAACTGGGAATCATAGAAAATGACATCAAATTAGCTGTACTTTTTAAAAGTGATGCTCAATCAGCTTACCTCCAAAACAACTTTTTGTCATTTGTCAAAAAATAAATAAATAAATGTACACGTTTATAAGAGTTATAATAACAACGTAATTGTGTTAGAGGTTTGCTTGACTTAAGTTAGTTTCTTCAGCATTACACCTGGTTTGACGACACTGATTGTCAGACAGCATTGATTCGTGGCATCACTGGCATGTGAAGTGTTCGTTTCTTTCCAGTGTCCGTGTGTTTGTGACGTCTTCCCTCTCAGGTGAGCGAAGCACCTGTGAAGCAGTCATACAGCACTGAATGATCCTCTCTGTGCATTATTGTAATAAGATCTCCATGGACAGCTAAATTAAGTCATTGTGCTTCAGGGGACACAAGACAACTGTACTTTTCCCACTGACACATTTGATGCTGTGCAGACTGTTAAGTAAAGGAGAAAAGAGTCCTATGTTAATAAACGCCACCGTTTTCACCATCCGCTGCTTGCAGAGGGTCACACATCTAATGCATTTCACTTCACCCTCCCAGGAGCCAGTAGTGATCAAGCCTTAATACGCTTTAATGAGAAGAAGAGCTCCATCTGTAGACCACTTGTTGAATTGCAAAAGTGATCAGTGCTGTCAAACAGATTAATTTATTTGATTAGAAACAAGCTTTCACACCAACATCTAAAGCTATGGGAAGTGTTTCTCTCTTTAAAAATTTTCTGTTGCTATCATAATTAGCTCTAGGAAGAGTCCTGGTTGTTTTAAACTTCTTTCACTAAGAGTAATGGAGACGACATGCTTCTGTTAACCTTCAATGCAGCAGAATTGTATTTTTTCTGAACTCTTCTGCAGATGTGGCTTGATGCAACCTGTTTTTGAGCTCTACAGGCATTTATTTTGACCTAAGGGCTTGGTTTTTGCTCTGATGTTTATTTTTAGCTGTTATGCTTTTTACTGAGAGGTTTGTGGCTTTCCAAATCATTCACATCCAATTGAATTTGCCACAGGATAACACACCAAGTATACAGTAGGAATATCTACAAGTGATTTGAATGCTGCTGATCTGAGTCACAGTTGTTGTTGTTTTTTTTAGATTTGCAAATATGTTAAATCCCTGTTTTTTGCTTTGTCATTAAGTATAGATTGATGTGGGGGAAAAAGTAATTTAAAGCATTCCAACAAAAGGCAGTAACATAACAAAATGTGATAAAAATAAAAAATAAAAAAATGAAGGGGTATGAATGCTTTTGCCAGGCACTGTAGTATGTTTATAGTATGTCTATTGCATATCAATCCTAAATCAATACTAAAATAACCACGCTTGAACCTGATATTTGCAGGTGTATTTCATAATTATGCACTCAAAGATTTGCCAGTAAATGTCCTGTACAACTATATAACTGATGAGTTTTCAGAAAAAACACACACACACACACACATACACACAAATGCTGAAAGAAGCCACAATAATCAAGCAAGATACTTTGGATCACACAGATACAGAAACACCCATATCTATTTTCTATTTATTTATTTTGTCATTACTTTTGGGTGGACCCATGTGGTGTGGTTTTATTTCAGTGGTTGGTGCTGATAGTGAACAGTGCATAATGCTAGTATGTGGAAATAATGACAGCAAAATAGCTGACATAAAATTGACTCAGAATGACAACAAAACAAGAATAGTTAATAATCCAGTGGTTAAGAACTACCTTCTGTTGATCAGCCACAGTGCGGATAACCTCACCATGGCCAGCTGACTGGGCCTGACTGGTCTACCGGTCTAATCGCTATATTCATGGGTGAGAATTAGACATATGGTGAGCATTTGAAGGAGCTGCACATCACTTTCAGTGACAGAGGGAGATCCAGCACTCTTGATGATAGGTTACAGCATTACCTCGCTCAAGGCTGGCCATGCAGTTAAAATGCTCCAGTAACATTTCCTTTTATTTATATCTGTGGACCTTGACTGAAATAAATGAGTTGAGACAATGGTAGCGGACGATACCTTATGAACAATATGCTTGTGACACTGGCAAATGAGTGCACATGACACATTGAGCTCTGTCACCTGACAGCTGTCCACAGCCGCGCCACACAGGCCTTTCAGAAACACAGCGCGTCAGCATGAAAGTCACTGAATCATCATCTTAAAGGGATACTCCACCCCAAAATTAACATTTTGTCATTAATCACTTACCCCAATGTTGTTCCAAACCTGTAAAAGCCTAGTTAGTCTTTGGAACATAATTTAAGATATTTTGGATGAAAACCAGGAGTCTTGTGACTGTCCCATAGACTGCCAAGTACCTTACACTGTCAAAGTCCAGGAAAGTTTGTAAAGCATCGTCATAATAGTCAATCTGCCATCTGTGGTTCAACCATAATGTTATGAAGCGACGAGAATACTTTTTGTACACAAAGAAAACAAAAATAACAACTTTATTCACAATTCTCCAAAATGGCACTACGTTGATGCAGAGGAGAGAAATTGTTGAATAAAATAATTATTTTAGTTTTCTTCGCATACAGGTATTATTCTCATCGCTTCATATTCCAAGAAAATTTTAATTAAAAAAATATTTTGAATAAATTATTTAATAAAGAGAAATGGATGTTGTTGGTTACATGCTTACTGGTACACAGTAAAATCTAGTTACACTGAAAAACAAACACTGCTCAGTTTTCATATGATCCCAATATATAGAGAGTAAAAGGAACACTAAAACAGTGTTGTAGTTAAGAAAATGAAGTAGATTCAATTTACAAGTGTTGACTGGCTGTTAGTGATGACACCTATGTTTAACAAGCAGAAACACTGATGATGAGAGGAACAACAAGAATAGAAAAAAGACAAGAGATGAGCAGAAATAAAGCTACAACTGACTTACAGCTACACAAACGTAAATAAAATCCATTGTAAATAAAATCAATGAAATCTCACCAGATAAATCTTAAACAACTTCAAAACATAATTATCGTAATTTATTACAAACCAGTTTATTTCTTTAAAAATAAGTTGTTGAAGTTTGTCTCCATTGTGGTAATTAGTGTTCCTTTTGTTGGGCACTTGGACATTGACTTTGTTTAAATTAATTTTCTTTCAGCAATAACTTAGCAATTATAACTATCAATTTATACTATTGTCAACAATATTTCAATGACATACTGTAATGTCTGTTTTGGGCAGAGACCTTTCCTGACCTTGAATCCACTCCAGTGCCTCCGAGGTGGTGGTTTCCACATTTGAACTCTCTGTCTGCCATGTTACAGTCAAGGAGGCAGTTTATGAACTCTCTGCCTCTCCTGTCAGATCCAACGAAGCCATCCACAAACTCTCTGCCTGTCCTGCCACGGCCACGGAGAACGCCTGGCCACCCCGCTCTGCATGGCTCCATACTGCACTGGATCTGCTTCGTGGCCCAGGTCCCCCTCTGCTCCATTGTCTGCCCCTCTGCTCCACAGACTAGACCTGCCTCTGCTTCATGGGCCTGGCCCTCCGTCCCTTTCCCAGTTCCACCTCTATCCACAGCCCTCCTGGACTTTTGGTGGGTTTTGATTCATGTTCTTGTTTTCATGTCTTTTATTTTGTAGTTTGATTAATGCTGTTTGTCATGCTTCCCTTGCCCTCTTGTCTTCATGGTTCCTTTTGTTCATTATCATGATCTCATTGATTATTGTCTTGTCATGTGATTATCAGTTCTGCTTGTTCATTGGTTGCTTTAGTCATGTGCCTTGTTCCTCATTGGTTTGTTTTTGTCATGTGAACCTCATTGTTTGCTGTAAGTAGCCATGTCTTTGCCATTGTCTCTTGCCGTGTATTGATGTTGTAACCTGCTGTTGATGAGTCTAGTCTGTTCATGCCATGTCAGGTCTATTCTGGTCAAATCTGTTCATGTCTAGTCAAGTCTGTTTATTGTTTGGATGTTTGGATCACTGTAAATAAAGCTGCACTTGGGTTCTCACAACGATCACCTTCAGTGGACTTTCATTACACATACTTACAAACTACTTAATTATGCGTTTATTTGGCATTTTCCTAGGTTTTCTAGTCTCTTTGATGATACTTTGAAAGGTTTTACTGTTAGAATAATAGAATAATAAAACTTTGAATAGCATGACTAAAACAATTAAATTTTTTTAGTTCTACCACTTTTGACAGAGGGAGCAAAATAAATTACAAAGTTCTAATCATATAATGCAATAAATCATTAAAGATTGCAATAAATAAATAGTATTGCTTCATTAAAGAGTAACTAAACCCTAAAACAACTTTTTAAAGATAATTATCTGTAAGAATGGGGCTTTATTAGTGCTGTTCAATGATTCGAGTAACTTTTTTGACATTTGAGTATGAAGTGTTTTAATTCTACGGTATATGGTGTAAAAACATCTGAGTGCTGCCCTCTTCAGGTTGAACGGTTGCTAGTGCAGTTGATTTTTCCTATTGGATGTTGCGGTGGCAAGTGACGTAAGCAGTTTCCAGCTCACCACGCCCTTGGTATGAGCTACTACGCCCTTGGCAGTATAAAACCATCTTGTCCCATCATAATCACTGTATCGAGCCAGGAGTTAGAATCGCAAGTAGCTGTGCTAGCATGGTCGGATGCCGATCGTGATGCGGTAGTTAAGACCGCAGTTTGAGTCAGCGGCTCAAATTGATATGGCTCAGGTCCTGGCCCTGTGTCCACAGACACCTCGACATCCTCCACTTCAGGTGAAGGTGGGGAGAAAAGTCCTCTACTTTAAATGAACGCTCTGTTTGCAAAGCTACTTGGGTCACTACAGTCAATCTCCATTTTAGCGACTCTGACAGCAGCTGTCAATCAATCCATCACTGCGGGTCTCAGGTTCACGTGTTACCCATTCAGTCCTGCCCTCGGTTCATCCCCTCTATCTCTGCTGTGATCTGCCCACTTTTCAGCAATTTTCAAATATTGCCAGTGGGTGGAGTCAGGCTCTGACCAGGGGTTTAGTTACCCTTTAAACTATTAAATGTAGAAATATGCAAGCTAAATGATTCTAGTTCACAAAACACTGTTTGCATAGAGACAGCTGGCCTAATCACACTCAACTCTTCAAGACCATGCTGGGGAACCAGCTTTTACAGCTCCATTTGACCTGAGATCAGCATGAATATGATGTCCCACCTGCTAGACCAGCACTACATCAGCATTAACCAACCTGGACCAGCACAAACCAGCTTGGACCTGCATGGAAATCATGATGGTTTATGGTGGATTTTTCAGGAGGGCAGATCAACCTACCAACCACCCAGGTCACCCTAGCAACCCAGATCACCCTAGTAACCACTCTGGCCTATGGTACTATGGTGGTGAGTTTTGCACACACAGTCACCTCTAATGCTCTCTTGAGAAAATGTCTAACTCTGGTTCAATCTAAGCTCTTCTCATCAGTCAAACCATAGCAGGCTAAATATCATTACCATATTTCTTCTGCCTCTGTGCTGATAACACAGAGAGAGGATGGTATAGCTACTGTATATAGGGCAGAGCAGAGGAAGTCACGGCTGGGATTCTCAAAGAGTTTTTCACTCTGTACACTACAGATGAGGCTGCCAGGGGAAAACCTATTCCTGACCTCACACTGGTAATCACTTCACCTGTGTGTGTGTGTCCCTCTGTTTGCTTTCTGAGAGAAAAGAGCAGAGAACGATAAAACTGACGACCTGAAACACAATTCATAGCACAGCACAAATATGTGTTGCATTCTCAGTGTTGCTGTAAGAAGCACTATAGTGGATGCTTCTGTGGATAGTTTGTTTTATAGTCATTTTATAAGAAAATACTAATTCAGTCATTTTACTTAAGGGGGGTGAAATGCTCGTTTTCACTCAATATCCTGTTAATCTTGAGTACCTATAGAGTAGTACTACATCCTTGATTATATTCATAAGAGAAAGATAGTCTGTACCGATTTTTCCCGGAAAAAACACGAGCGGCTGGAGGCGTGACGTGTGGGCGGAGCTAAAGAATCACGAGCGCGAGTAAGCTTTTGCGTTGAGAGCGTCTGGAAGCTGTGACATTACCGTGAGGGAAAACAAACCATGGCTAACAGTCAGATTCAGCGTATATTTATGATCCAGAATCAGATCCAGAGGCTGAAATTTAACAAGAGCAGCATCAGCAAAGGCGTCTATGTGGTATGTAATGAAACTGTATATATTTGCTTAGCGGTTTTGGAAAATGACTAAGTTCCACTTTATGTTGTCTTTTTTTTTTTTTAAGCTGTACATGTGGAAAGTGCAGTTTGATGACAACATTGCATGTTGTTTACTTGATGTGCTTACGCGCCGATAGCTAAGTTAACAACACAGATATATTTGAAGCAGTTTTACTCACCGCATGTGGTTCCAACACACAATCGTGACCCTTTTTCGTTGGGACTGCATTATCCTTAAGAAATAAACGATACGTAAATCCGGCGTCAAACTGGGCCTTGTTTGTAAAACAAGCATCTTTGAAATGCAGGGAACAAACACAAACACTTGCACAACTCCGTTGATGCTCTGTAAAAATAAACTCCATCCACTGGTCCCTTAATGCTGTTTCTCTTTTGGTAATCTGTGCAGGGTTGTCTTGCCCTGGCAACCAAAAACACACTTCTTTTGTGACATTTGGCGACGCTCTCGCTCTGATCAGTGAAGTCTGTTGTGCTCTCAGTGCTCTGCTATACAGGAGCGTGCGCTCTTCCGGCAGAAGTGCCTCAGGACCCATATAAGGAAATTCCGCTCCATCTAACGTCACACAGAGCCATACTCGAAAAAAACTTTCCCAAACTTGTGACAAACCGGAAGGAGTATTTTTGGAACAGAAATACTCCTTCAAACGTACAACTTAATTTTTGAAACTTTGTCCATGTTTAGCATGGGAATCCAACTCTTTAACAGTGTAAAAAACTCAGTATGCATGAAATAGCATTTCACCCCCCTTCAAACATGTTGAGTTTAATTAAACGTGCTTGCTATTTATTTGTAATTATTACTAGCAATTTGTGAGTAAAACATTGTTTCACAATAAATCTTACACCATTTTTTTTCATTCTACAATTTATTTAAGATTCCCCAAATCTGTCCAGCATGATTGTATTAAATAAGTTTTTGTACCATCATATGGTCCTGCATGTTTTACCTTAATGCATATAGTCCCTGTACAACAATCTACTCACTCACCGCCGCTCAATGTGTGTCGATACGGTGGACAGGTGAGGAAGGTTGAGTCGATGAGAGGCTGATCATTGAGAGGCTGCTTTGTTTCAGTAATGATGGCTTAAGTGAATGCCCATATCAACACTTCAAACACCTTTAACTATCAGTCGTCTTGTGCAAACAGGCATAATGCTTTAGTGTGTTACAGCCGGACATCATCTCTCACAATGTAATGCAATGATGAATTAAGAGGCTTTCTCTGCCTATATAACATACAACTACACAGAACAATTGAAATACATTTAGAAACAGCATCGCTGTATCCAAAATCATTATTCACTATTGCTATTTACTATTCACTTGATAGTGAATGCCACATTATGGATAGTCGGAGGTTTCTCTCTAATCTACAGATTTAAACATAAACCCACAAGAATAAAACAAAAGCACTGCATCAATCATGTCGTTTTCCATCGTGTTTGTTGTTATACAGTATTGTGCTCAGAAACAGCATTAGGAAAACTTTACATTATGCAGCACTCAGTGCTGATGCAACAGTTTCTTCAGACATTGAGCTCCTCTTCAGAGCTAAATGTTTAAAGCATTTGTTTACAACTATTAAACATGAGAAGACTTGAAAGCACCTTGAAAACATACATGCATTCATTGTATTTTTTAATATCTTAAAATGCACTCTCATCCAGGCTGGGCAGCATGTCATGAGCACTGTAGATTATATGTGTTTATGAGACACATCTTTGCCTTTAAGGCATCACTGTATAATGTATATTTATGAGAAAAATGCAAGGCTTAACAGAAACCTGGAATCCCCTTTTATTTTCTCAATAATGTGCTTCATAATAAAGGGAGAGAAATAGTTACAAGTTTTGTTCTTGATTACAGGACATCCATTTTATAAGCGACACTAAATTAAATTAGCAATTGGCCAGGAAATATATATATCTTAGTGCTGTAAAAGTTCACTCGGTTATTTGCAGTTGATTAATTGCTTAATTAATGATATTTTACAATGCAGCTTGATCTCTTTAACATTTTAATGTGCCGGCCCTGCATATAATACTCATTAGAAATTAATGAAGACAAGAAATTACTGTAGACAATGCAATCATTAAAACTGTAGTAATTATGAGATCCCTCACTGATGTTTTATGCCAAAAGCATAAAAATCATACATGTATTTCATATACGTCCACTGATGGAGACGCTACACGTAAAAGTGCAGTTCACTGGTGTTTTTATGGGTCTGATGTGCTGTTAATGGATATGCTTAATAATGTAATATGACTGTCAAAGTGAGGATGACTATGATCAGTGAGCCTTCCTCATTTTTGTAATTATTATCTGTAGAATGACACTACTTCAGGAATAATTGGGGATGCATTACAATTATGTGTACAAAACAACAAATTAGAATGTTTAGATCCAGTATAAAGTATATGAAGTAGGAAATATTTGCTATTTTTGCAATAAAGCAATAATTTTAAAAGCAGCCTTTTGTCATTTTATCTGTTGAGCTCTAAAAAAAAAAACCAAAAGATCACAAGAAAGGGCTAAAAATATCATGCATGCGTTCCCACCATAAAAACACAAGCTGTCATTTACTGATAATCTTCCCCTCCACCGAAGCTCTCAAATCTCATTTGTATTCATGTTCATATTCAGAAAATGGCACGTTGATGCATCACACCAGGTTTGATGTCACTGATGCTAAGGGACACTGATTGTCGCACGTGTAACAAAGCAAGTCGTGCCAGCTGTAAAGACACTGAATGGAGAATGAGATTTAAGAGCTGCAGCAGAGGGGGAGACTTTCACTTAATAAAGACTGTAGGTCTGTTTAAACACAAAGCATCAGAACACTTGCAATATAGTGAGTCATATGAACTACCGTTACGATACCTTTTGTTGAGTTTGGTGCTTGACTCATGAATATTACTTGTACATTTCCGTAATAAATTTTTCTGATTTAAAATAAAAATGTCCAAATTCAAACTTCTTTCAAAATTTCGGTGCTGAATTTTGTGTGGCTGTTTCATCAGGCCAGTCTTATTTATTTATTTATTTATTTATTTATTTATTTATTTATGTGTGTTATTATTATAATCTTCTCCAGAGATTGATAAAATGTATAAAATAATTTCAGCAAATTTAATTAGCACATTAAATGGCTATTTCTCGACATACAAGTATTTTCTGCTCCTGAGAATCACATTGACATTTTTTTTTTCTCAGTTAATTAGAAAGTGTCATATTTTTGGATTTCGTTTCATAAACCTGCTGGAAAGCTTTAGTAAATTTGTAGTGTGCTCTTTGTCATTTTCATATTTTTTTTCTTAATATGTATATATAAAGTAGTTTTTATATATATTTTTTCTTTTTATTCATTATTAATTTGAGTACATACAGTAGTTAAACTACTGTATATGAAAATGAGAAATGTTTTTACAGTTTTATTTGTAACAATTGTTGTATGGTTTCACTTTTAGGTTATACTATAATGACCCGGGTTAAGACTATATGTAATTGCCTCACTGACAACAGCTGTCATTTGGTATGATAAACAGCTGTGCAAAGATTATTCCACATTTCTCTGTTTAACAAAAGAACGTTAACAGCATACAGGTTTGCATCAACTCAAGAGTCTGTCAACAATTAACAGGAAACTGATTTTGGTGAATTTATCCGTTTGAACTGCTTGATTCCTTCCAGACATGTGGACACGTGTTCACCTCCTCATCAATAATCTGGCTCGTTACAGCTGGACGCTCAGCACTTTACCTTCACATTTAGCTTTCAATTAGCCCTGTGAATGTTTTCAACACTTTGGCACAATGGTTTTATAGGCCAGTGTCTTCAGCAATTAATGGTGCTAGCAACATCCGCGAGTGATAAACCATCTGGCCTGCCTCCCAAAGAGATAGAGCACACTTAATGGAGTGAAAAAGTAAAAGCAATTAATGTCACATTAATATAATGATAATAATGCCTTCCTTTGCAGCTCGGGTAAGTGAAGTAAAGGCCAGGGAGGAATTAGAGCAACGTGTCACGTGAGAGACCCCACTCGCTCTCTGGGGAGAAGATGAGATATCTCTGGAGAGTAGAGGAGCAAACAGAGCTCTCTTCACTGGAGCTGCTGTACAGTACATATAGTCAGTCTTGTTGACTACCAGCATACAGTCTGGTCTGCTTTACAGCTCAAGGTGTATCACGGTAAATTTTGGCCCAAAATAAGGTTATTGTCCATAGAGTAAAAACCAAAGCCAAAAGCATATATTTTTTTGTATATTTTGTATTTTATATTTTATATTTCATATATATATTTATATGATATATATATATATATTTAATTTTTAATCTAGATTAATCTAGATTAAAATGGCTCATTTGAATTCTGCCGAAGGCATTCAGAATATGTGTGTTACCCAAATAAAATTGACAAACAGTAAGTCTTTGAGAAGGGGTTTATCAAGCTAGGTGGTGCATTAGAAAAGGGGCTCATCTCCTGTGTCCAAAATGCATCACAAAGTGCTTGAGAAAGCTGTAAACTAATTCCATATTGCACAAGGTGCAAACAACCTTACGCCTGTTTCACACATACTCCGTCTGCAGTCTGTATGCATTGCATATTTTTTTACGCTCCCATGTTAACTTTCCAGGATTCCAGTTTCGTTCCAGGAGCGTTGCGTCTGCAGCAGTGCAGTGATCGTTCACGTACCGAGTAGCGGACTGCAAAAACGTCCAGTGTCCATGTTGACACCTTCAACATTTCTCACATTATTACAGTTTTGCTATATATATCAAACAATATTTTAATTTTAATTTTCTTGGATTAACATTACAGCAGCCAGAAGCTAAATTTGGCGCGGTCACTTGTGACAATGAACGCATCCAATATAATACACATATAATACAAGAGCAAAAATAAGCAAAGTCGATGTTCAAGTGTTTTCACAGAAGAGAGCTTGGTGCAGTGTCGCTGTCCGTGATACGTGGCTCTCTCTCTCCACACCGAACACAGCGCGTGAGTAACCAGCTACTCTGTTCAGCTTTTCCGCGTCTTGTTTTTAGATGCTTTAATCTTTAAATCGACAAGTGGTACGGCTTAAAAACACGTGAAAAAGATAAGCTTTCGTGAAGATGCGCAGCACTGGTTCGTAAACTGTCCTGAGCATCTTTTTAGGCTGGCCTCAGCCAGTCGATTATATTAAATATCAAGGTGAAAGTCATCATAGCTTGCTTAGTATAGACCCAGCTCTCAACCCAACTTTGAGAATAGATTAACGGCGATATTTTTTTTTTATCGCCCGATAA
The DNA here is from genome assembly GCF_023724105.1 of Carassius gibelio. Classification (NCBI taxonomy): domain Eukaryota; kingdom Metazoa; phylum Chordata; class Actinopteri; order Cypriniformes; family Cyprinidae; genus Carassius; species Carassius gibelio. The sequence continues at coordinate 4,297,251 of NC_068387.1, forward strand.
GAGTCTCACGTTAACGCAGCACGTTAATACCGATAACGGCCCACCGCTAATATATATATATGTATATATGTGTGGCATATATGTGAGTCCAGTGGTTCTTGTAGGTTGTCTACAAACTGGAAGGTTGGTGGTTCATTTTTTTTTTATTAAATGTATAGTTTGGTTTTAATAATTCTTAAGTATGTCTATATAGATTTATTTCATTATTTTTATTTTATGACTTGTAATTAATTATTATTATTAGGTAACTATTATAAACCTTGAACAACCCTTTGTGAATTATTTTATTATGCAAAATTAGCAGTTGTGTGAATTTGTCACTAAAAAGTCACTAAACAGCAGTAAATATGGCCGAACCTTTATTTTGGCCAACAACTGCCAACTTAGACAATAATAAACTGTTACTTTTGTTTCAAACAACCCTACAAAAAGTGTCCAGTTCCCACAGGACACTTTTTGTAGAGTTGTTCCAAACAAAAGTAAGCAACTGAAGTAAGGTCAAACCAAAATTTATTCAGACACCTTCAACATTTCAAGCATCATCACAGTTAATTTGCTATAGTTAAGAAAATGGTAATAAAATATGGAAAGATCCCAGAGTTAAACTGTGTCAGAAATAAATTATTGTGCATAATGTCATATAAAACTTGTGGGACCATTTATGATCAAAGTGTCTGGATCATAAATGGTCCCAAATCTTTGTAAGTTTTACTGAAGGCGATGTACTGGACAGAGAAGCCTAGTATTGAGTGTGTGTATGTGTGTGTGTGTGTGTGTGTGTGTGTGTGTGTGTGTGGGCATGTGCGTGTGTGTTTACGGCTAATCATGTCTCCTGACTGTTGCTCTGTCTCTTTCTATCTCTTGACCCTTCTGTGTTGGTGCCGCCCCTCTCCATCAGTGTTAATTTCACTACATCTCCAGGGTGGCTTATATTGGAATATCTTAACCAACTGGCTACATTAGCATAGCGTGATGGATGTGCTTGAATCTCAGGCCAGATAATGTCCACACTTTGCATTTTAAACTAAGCAGCGCCATCCATTCTTATGCTAGACAATTAAACTCCATCATATGAGTAGATCCCCTTGAAAAATACGTGGAGGCATTATATTTAAGAATTATTTTCTGTTGATGTCACCAGATTTGGTGATGTCACAGACAGATAAACAACTAATAAACACACTGTTAAGTGTGGAGCACCACTACCAACAAAAGTTAAGGTAAATTTAAAGGAATCTGAATTTATGGTTTGAACAAAACTATAAATATAATTAGAGAAAAAAATGAGATTTGTTTTTGTTAATCTAAAGTTGGTTTCAAAGTATTTATTTATTTATTTATTTATTTATTTATTTATTTATTTTCAGTGTAGAATTATTAGCAGTTAAAAGGACTGGTGTCATTAATCTAAGATAAAGATGAGATTTGAAACCTAATCAGTAAATCAGTAATTGGAACCATGGCATGGAGGGTTAAAGGAACAGTTGTTCTTCATTGTGTTCAAAACCCATTTAGATCGGAAAACAATTATTTTTAATATGTAAGCTGCAATTTTTCTTATTGTGAACAATGTCTGTTAACAAGACATTAATCACAATATGTAAAGGCAAAAAAAAAAAAAAAAAAAAAAATATATATATATATATATATATATATATATATATTGTCACGCTGTCTGATCTCTGTTTCCCTGAGTCTCCACTAGTGGTCTCACTTCCCCATAGGCACCTCACCGTAGGCACTACAATTCCCACAAAGCCTTGTACCTTCATCACAGTAATTGCACTCCTGTTAATTGCACTCAGGTGTCTTCACTTGTTAGTCATTATCCTCCCTATATTAACCAGTCCTTTTCTGTTTGTCTGGATGGAGTCCTTTCTTTCCGTCACCCAGTTTCCTCATCTTCCGAGTTCCTGTTCCCATTCCCATTCCCGTTCCCGTTCCTGTTCCTTTCCTGTTTGTTTATTTGTTGGATGGATTTATGGTTTTGACCCCTGCTTGTTGATTTCTCTTTGGATTACCCATTAAAACCCATACTGCGATTGGATCTCTCGTCTCCTGCGTTTCACTGGGATCCCGATCGTAACAGATATAATGTACAGTCAGTTGGTCATTATTGCAAAATGAACCAAACTAAATACTTCCTTAAGTTGTGTCAAATTACTGACACTGGTAGGTGCACTTGTGAGCCCCAAACACCTCTGATGTTTCAGAAAAGGCCTATAAAAATTGGCTGATTTGCATGCCAGCAACTCCCCCGGACATAGAGTCCAAGTTTTGGGTCAGGCAATGGCCACACTCGTGGTCCAGGAGTGTCACCTATGGCTTAACCTTGCAAAGATGCAGGATGCAAAGAAAGTGCGCTTTCTTGGAGCCCCCATTTCCCAAGGTGGCAGTTCTCTGGAGTAAAATCCCCCTTGGCACAGATGCACTGGCACCCAGCTGGCTCCGGGGTCTGCACAAGTTTGTGTTTCCCCCAGTGAGTCTCATCGCACAGTCACTGTGCAAGATCCGGGAGGAAGGGGAACAAGTTCTATTGGTTGCACCATAGTGGCCCAAACAGACTTGGTTATCAGAGCTCACAATGATGGTGTTGGAACCTTCCTTCTCAAGAGCATGTCACAATCTGACAATTGCACCAGACCTCTGGAACCTTCATGTCTGTTCCCTGGATGGGACAAGGAGGAATTCACAAGGCTATCACAAACATTGATAGATACCATCACTCAAGCAAGAGCCCCCTCAAGATGGCTATATGTCTTCAAGTGGTACCTTTTCACTACATGGTGTTCTTCCCAAGGTGAAGACCCACATAGATATGTTGTTGGGACATTGTTTTCCTTCCTCCAGGAAGGGCCTAGAGAAGTGGTTCTCTGCGTCCACCCTGAATGTGGCAGTGGTAACACCTTCGATACTGCAGGTTTGTACGTTTTTGGGACAGCATGACCTAATCATTAGGTTTCTTAAATGCACGGAGGTTGAATCCTCCAAGACCGCACCTTACCCCCTCTTGGGACCCCTCTTTGGTCTTCCAGGCCCTACAGAGAGATCCATCCACATGTCTACAGTTTGGTCCAGTAGACTCTCACATTGTCTTGAGACCCCAGCCCGGATATGTGTTCTTTCAGGGATAAAATGGTGAACTTGCAAGTGATCCCTTGTGATTAGAGCTGTGAATCTTTGGGTAGGCAGCGATTCGATTTGATTCATAGTTTTTTGATTAGATTCAAGAATGATTTTTGCCAATTTAGAACAATTCAATTCAATTCACAATTCAATTCGATTTCAATTATAACGATTTGATTCTGCATTATTTAAGGATTATTTAAATGCTTCCCCTAAATTCTTTAAATGCTTAGTCATGGGGCAAATTACACCAGCCTATATGGTTAGAGAACCATAGGTACAAATACAAATAAATAAATAAATAATAAACTCTTTTGCCCATTATTAGATGGTAATTTAATGATGCTATGTCATGACATGGCATATGTAAAAATGTATGTAAGACAAGATTTAAAAAAAAAAGAGCTTTAAAAGTATTATGTATACGATAACATTTTGTCAAAACTGGGGCGTAGCCATCATTTCAGAAGTGACAGAAATCATTTTATGTATGTAGCCTATATATTATAATAAGTATTATAATTTAGATTTTTTAGATTTAGAATTTGCTGTAAGAAATAAAATATACTGCTCGATAATAATCAATCATTTGTAATCTATATATTTTTTTTTCCTAATGGCAATTTTATGATTGTTTTATGTACTACATTTAATAAGATATTATTTTAATTTTCTGCACAGAATAAGGTAGAAAATATACATTATAGTTTCTGTACTGTAATAAATGATGTCAATTAGCACTGCATCATTCAAAAATTTTATTTATTTACAGTTTTTTTTTTTTTTTTTTTTTTTTTTTTTTTAACGTTATATAAGTGGTGCGAGGCATGAACACTGTTCAAGGTCTCCATTAATTTGTGCTTGTAGTAATTTAATGTGTATATATTTTGAAAGCATTGAATCGTGATTCTTAGCGTTTAAAATTGATTACTGTCCAAGATCCACGATTCACGATTCAAAAATCATGTTTCAAGATCGATGCATATGAATCGTCAGGGTTTTTAATTGATGCATGGAGAAAACGAGTGAATCGTTACACCCCTACTTGTGATGAAGGAGACCCAGCCCTGTCTTTGTTTGTACAGTATGTGCCTTGCATATGTATACATGGACAAAACAGAGAAATATAAGTGATCTGAACAGCTCTTTGTCTGCTATGGAGCACAGCAGAAAGGGAAGGCTGTCTCAAAACAAATAACGGGCCACTGGATTGTGGATGTTAGTTTATTGGCACACAAAGCCCAAGGCATACCATGCCTCCTGGGAGTGAGAGCTCACTCTATCAGGGGCGTTGCAGTCTATTTGGCTTTAGCAAATGGCACTCCGTTGGCAGACATCTGCAGAGTTGTGGGCTGGGCTACACCCAACACCTTCCCGAGATTTATACTATCTGATTAGAACCAGTTTCATCCCAAGTCTTAGGTAACTACAGGTAAAATGCAGGCAACTGGTTGGGTGTAGCACTTGCTCTTAGCATCTTTCCCCACTTCTGAGGGGATAATGTGCACTGTTTTGTCCAAAGGGAGTTCACCTCTCCACTTGCTAAGTACATGGGATGTCTCTCCACTTGTTAATCTCTCCTTTGGGTTTGATGTGGTCTCTGTAATGTTAATTTTCTCTGCAGGGAAAGACAACACTTCCCCAATGTAAATTACAAGGTTTTCCCAGCTGTAAGCTTAAAAATAAAATAATATTAAAGGAAAAGAAATAGAAAAAGAAAAACAGAAAAGGTCAAATAAGGCTCATGCAACCTGAGGACAAGTCTTGCATCACCTATCCGTGCACTGGGACAGTTACAACACGGATTGAGTTGACTTTGCTACTTGGTACGCGACAACCTACCTTCAACTGTGTTGCTGAGTCTCATAATACAGTTCAGCTGGTTGTGGCATTTAGTATACTGACCCCTAGCGTTAGTCATTCAAAACAGTGTCAAAGTGACGGACAGATAGGGAAGGTCTTGGTTACTATTGTAACCTCCATTTCCTGATGGAGGGAAAAAGATATTCTCCTGCCACAACCCTTTGTTTTTTTTTTTTTTTTATATAATATTGCTGTTTATAATGTTTTTAAATTCCTTATTAAATTAAACAATATTGTTCACTGACACAGTTCTGCTGTGAATATGTTCCAATCTGACAGAAGAGTCACTGGCACTACGAGTGTGTAGGATGTGCTGATGGCTCCTACAAAGCTGTCAGAGGCGTCGGGCACCAGATCAATGCCACTAAATCAAACTGACTCTTTATGTGACAGGAGAGAGTTGCACATTTATATGCTGCTGTATGAAATAACATCTTGAGCTCATGTCACACTCCTGCTTGAACTCCAAACCCGGTCTGATGCAACAACTTATGGGAGATTGATACGTATCTGTGAGCATTTTACTGACAATTTCCAATCTTATGATGTTTTTCTGTACTATAATATTTTTTTCCTGAGGACTGCTACAGGTAAATCATCATTTCTATGTTCAGCAAGAACTAATTTAAAATAAGTAACTGTTTAGCTAATTACCCATTAGGTTTGTTATTGAGGACCAGTTCTTGATCTTATTTAGTAGGAAATAAATAAATGAATGTAGAGATAAAAAATAATTGTCACAACCAAGTTAATATTTTACTCCCGCTTAGAAAGTGTGATGGTCACTATATTCTCAGGATTAACTGATTGTGTTGATACACAGAGTGTGATGACCACATGCAAAAATAGAGCTGATGTAAAATACCCTCTTATTACGAGCTGCAGCTTGCTAAGAAAGTCACTCATGCGTTCTGCCATTCCTCCACCCAGATGGCTCATAAAATCAGATGCATAGGGATGGATTTTGGAATATGAGACAAACAAGGAGATTAATGTAATGCTGCACGTGCAGATGAAGCAGCAGTAATGACAAGACCTCTCAACAGCTAGGAGATGAAAGTGTTTGTGTGTGTGTGTGTGTGTGTGAGTGTGTGTTTGTGTGTGTCGGGGGGTGGGGGTGGGTTGCAGGAATACATCCCAGCTCTCCACAAATGATGGATCGCAACAGTAGGAAGAACAAAACCAAGCATTGCTCATGCTGTCACCACAATGAAACAGCTACATAACAGCATTTGGTCACAATGCGAGCAGCAGAGATGCCAGGCCATCATGCCACTTCTACTGGAAGTCAAAGACTTCATCCATCACGCATACAGTCCCTTTAGCATTTGACTGTGCGCAGCACTAGTGAGTTGTCTTGAGAGGGACTTCCAGAGTCGCTGAAGAGATTTGATCAATTTATTTTGGCTGCCATTGTTTGAGAATCGTTGTTGTTCGATTGGGGTTGAAGAGGATCCAGTCAAATGTGTGCTGCAGATGAGGCACATCTGGATAGATGAAGTGACACTGTGCAATTTCTGAGGCAGAAATTATCTTGGATAAACAAGCCTAAAAAGCTGAATAAAGTGTCCCATCCTTGAAATCACAATCTCTGACTGGTCAATCGGATCTAGCTTGCAGTTGATTGAAGAGTTGAAAACAAAGGTATGAAGTTGAGCACTTTTGTTGGGTTTTGTTCGTGATGCTTGCATGATGTTTGCATACTTTCCCACAGATGAAGCAGATTAGATACAATATTTGTCGAATACACATTTTTTATGTAGCAACAGACACTTTTCATTCAATACTTGAATACTCAAATCGCTCTCATGGTACTTTGATGCCATATGCCTCAAAGTATTATTTTTTGTCTTGATGACATATCTAAAAAGCAAGCTAACATATACGTCAGAAGAGCTGTTTTTAGCAAATGTATAGTAAATATTCAGTCTCCTCCACTGAAAAGTTCGAAAACAGGCTCTGGTAATATATGCATTACCGCACTACCCTGTTATGAAATGTGTACAAGCTATTTTTGCATCCAAACAGGAATGTTGTATTTTTTAAAAAAAAAAAATTTCTAGCTAAAAGTGATATTTTAGCTAAATTCCTTCTGTTTACATGTGGCAGCTGCAGACTCTTCTTCTTTCTTGTTGGTTTGTGCATCTCGTGTTTGACCAATCACATACAGCATAAGTGCTAACGTTTTCTCAAAACTGCAAAAAGGAACAATAATAATTATTCAAAAAGTTCCTTATCTAGCTTCTAGTTCTAGGAAAAGTGCCTTATGGAAGGTCACTAAGTGAACTGATATTTAACAAGACATTGTTTTGTTCCTCCACGCTGTTTATCAGCTGACAATGTGATGTTGATATCTGGTGAAGTGGTGACTTTCACAGATATTAATGGTGGATTCAAGCGAGAAACGATGGATTGAAGCAAGATTTGCCATGAGAGGATTCGACTTAATATCGAATCATTGTTCTTTACCAAAGCAAAGGCTTAGTAGTCCTACGAGGCGGCGTTTTAATCAACTCTCTTTCTCTTGGCTAAAGCAGCTAAGGGACCTCAGTGTTACGCTGAGAGCCAGTGACCCCGCAGCCACCAATGACAAACCGTAGGCTCTATCTCCAGCATGTGGCGAGCATCCCTCCAAGCAAAAAGCCACCCAGGAACACAGGAGCCAAAAAAGACTGTCCTTACGCCGCAGTAGGGATGAAAATTAAATATGATGGTTAACACAGCCCCTTTGTACCCCTGCATGGGGCAAATGAACGGTGTGGGGTGGCTGTGGGGCATTCAGGGCATTCTTAAAATTAAAAGTTATAGTCTATTGGCCTGCGTTTGGTAGCTGAGCACGCACCCATGCCTAGCGTGGCCGCTAATGGGAAAAGATGTGTGGAAGTGTATGATTTATGGGTGCATGCGAGCAGGGGTGGAATAATTTGGTGCAGAACGGGTACTTACTGAACGGCAACAACTCGGCTACTTATCCGTACTTTCTGGTGATAAATTAGCTCTTGCTTAAAGTGGCCCAGGACCCATTTTTCATTTTGATTACTACACTTGATATCTCTTTCTTTTGCACTCTTTCTATGTCAGCAATGGTCCTTAGCATTTTTTTGTGTATCAAGCCAGTGTGTTTAAGTAAACCTACTCTCTGCTTCACTCAACTTCTTTTTTTATCAGTGTCCCTATGTAGGGCTCTTCTTTAATCTCTCCCTATCCAGGTGCTGCTGCTGCTGCTCAACGTCCGGCTTTACAGCAATCGTTCACCTGAAAATAACACTTCTGTCACTGTGACCTCATGTCATTACAAACCCATATGTGGGTATTTTATGTGATACACCCTTGCTTCTTTCCATTCAATGGTTGTTTACATGCATTAATTTTTATCAGTCTGAATGAAAATGAAAATTCTGTTTGAATTAACTTTGAAAATATTTTATGTATTTCAAACAAAACGTCACATAGAATTAGAGAAAGCTACTGCTGAGATTGTTTTTTCCTTGATGACATATCGAAAAGGAAAGCTGACAAATATGTCAGAAGAGTGCACATTCGTAACAAGTAAACATTCGCATAATGTATTTTTGAATTGGATTGAGAAGATTGAGTATTCAAACATTTACTGTATGTGCTGCATTTTTATTCTGTTGATTGGATTATTTCATGTCTTTCGATTTGATTTAAATTTCATTCAGATCAAGCTCAGTCGGATTGATTGAGGTGTTTACATGAAGGCTTTCAATCTGATTGAGCCATCAGTCCAATTACTAAAGTAATACAAGGGTGCATGTAAACAAAGCTAATGACAGTTCATTGTAATCAGGTTTTTCAAGGTCAAAAATGGACCAAAAATAAAAAAATAAAAAAAATAGAAAAAAAAACACAAAAAAATATTGGTATCAGCAGAGATCATTCTGGATAAATCACATTGGCCGATACATTTTCTCATCGGTAACCATTAATTTAATACTTGTACCTTTTACAGTGTTTTGTCCATCTTAGCCCCTTGGGAAATCATTGTACAGTTTAGAAAACTTTTAAAAAGTGTATTTGTTGTACTCTTAAGTTCACTTAATTTTACTTAACAAATATATCCTTTTATATTTAAGTTAATGTATAAGCAACATCATGTCACAATAGCCTGCTATCACGACATTTACACAAGCGGCCTTGGTATGTGCAGTAAGCTGTAATTTGCTATCATAGGATAGTTAGGCTAAATGTTGCATTTTTTTTCTCATTTTGTCAGTTAAATTTTCTTATTGAGAGCATTTAAAGTAGTGTTAACCTAACTTTTAACATAAAGACCAATTTGAACGATTGGTATAGTAACTACTATCTGTCGACAAACTGACAAACAGCAAAATATGTGAAATTTCATTTGTACATACTGCATGTGTACAGCTGTCTCATATTGATGTGATGTCACCTTCCTATAATTAGAAACTACATGTAAATGAAAAATTGTGTCTATTGCCACTTTGTTTTAGATTAACAAATAACCAGACGCCACCTGATTCAAATATTCCATCAACGTTTAACAGTAATGACATTATGAATTTATTTACTGATAAAATAGATAACATCAGAAATACAATAACAATGTAGATTCTACAGTGTCTAATACTTAAAGATAAACTGCAGTGCTTTACAAGCATAGGACAGGAAGAGCTAAATAAACTTATCACTGTATCTAAATCAACAACATGTTAATAGATCCTGTACCCACTAAATAGCTGAAAGAGTTGTTACCTGTAGCAGAAGAACTGCTTCTCAACATCATTAACTCATCATTATCTTCATATCACATCCCAAAACAATTTAAAACTGCACTTGTTAAAATTACAAATGACTTGCTTCTTGCGTCAGATCAAAGCTGCATCTCATTACTAGTTTTACTTCTGCTGCATTCGAGACCATAGATCATGACATACTCATAGATCGATTACAAAACCATACAGGTATATAGTATATAGTATATAGTATATATAAGGGCAGGCTCTAAGATGGTTTAGATCCTACCTTTCTGATCGTTACCATTTTGTTTATTTTAAATGGGGAGTCATCTCATTTATCACCAGTAAAATATGGAGTGCCACAAGGATCTGTCCTAGGTCCTCTGCTATTTTCAATATATATGTTGCCCCTTGGTAATATTATTAGAAAATACGGGATTAGTTTCCACTGTTATGCTGATGATACTCAACTATATATCTCAACAAGACCAGATAAAACTTCCAAATTATCTAAGCTAACAGAGTCTGTTAAAAATGTAAAAGATTGAATGACCAATAATTTTCTCCTATTAAATTCAGATTAGACAGGGATATTACTTATTGGACCAAAAAACAGTACACATAATCTCGTAGATTACATTTTGCAACTAGATGGATGTACTGTTACTTCCTCTACAGTCAAAAATCTGGGTGTTATATTAGACAGCAACTTTTGAAAACCATATTTCCCATGTTTCAAAAACAGCATTCTTCCATCTTAGAAATATTGCCAAGCTACTAAACATGTTGCCTGTTTCTGATGCAGAAAAGCTAGTTCATGCATTCATGACCTCTAGACTGGACTATTGTAATGCACTTCTAGGTGGTTGTCTTCAAAAAACAAGCCACAGGTAGTCCAGGACCTCAGATGATGCTAACCCTGAAACAACATACAGAACTAACAAATATTGCTAAAGTGTGATTGCATCATATAATAATTGCTGTTAATAGTATTAATTTTTCTGAAAATTTCTGTCATATGCACATAAACTGACAGTCACCACTGATAAGCTACTACTAAATATTGTAGAAACGTAATTCTCTATAAAGTAGCTTTGCAGTGATTTATATCGTAAAAAGCACTATACAAATAAACTTGAATTGAATTGAACTGAATAAAAAAAAAAACTAAGGAAGCATCGAAAAGCAAGGCTGATTTTGATTTTATTACATTTAACATCAAAACAAATAAGCTTAACGGCACAAACTCACGGAAGAAACATGAGGTAAATGTTCAAAAAGTTGAGTTTATTTATAATATATGATATCGTTAAGTAGAATAACAAGGAAGCTGTTTTGCTGATTACCATGATTACAAATGTTATGCTTTTTTTTTCGTAGGGTTTGCTATGACACGAGAGTGTGCAAATAGTGACAAAGGGCCCCTATAGTACACCCGCGCAATGCGACGTAAGACGCAGTGCAAGTGTGTTTGCTAGTTTCAGTCCGGCGCCGTTCGCATTTTCCCGTCCAGCGCCACGTCGTTTAAGTAGCAAGTGCATTTGCGCTCATTTTTGCGCCCATGGGCATGCTGGTCTAAAAAAGAGGTGCGTTTAGGCGCATTGCTGGCACAATGCTATTTTAAGGAGCTGAAAATAGACTGCCCCATAGACCAGCTCAAAACTGGTCTAAACCTGGTCTAATGTTTTTTTTCTTTGTTATTTAAAGAGCATACACGATGCTTATTAAACACAGGGATGCACAGCAGCACACAAACATGCAAAATATTAAAGATTAAAGGACTGCAATGCATAATATTTTTTTCATAGGCTAAATATATATATATATATATATATATATATATATATATATATATATATATATATATATATTGCATGTATCAGAATTAGGCTATCTATTTGCTCGCACACAAGCAGCTCTGTTTCATCTTGGAGACGCATTCTGTCTTTGCGCTTGCCAAATTCCGCCATGTAAATAGCAAATCCGTCATAGCACGAGCGCATTTGGCTCTTAAAGGGAATGGAAGATGAGACTCTGATTGGTTTATTGCACGTTACGCCCAAAAAACACCCATTACTCATTAAGAGAATGGGACAACACGTTTATACCATGCGCCTGGGCGCGCCAACTGTTTTTCCATCGTTAAAATAGCAAAATTGGATTTGGACATGCCCTAAGTGCACCTGCGCCGTGCACTTTACACTGTGCATTTAGATCGTTAAAATAAAGCCCAAATTTTCCATTGTCCAGGTGAGTTATTCAATTAATTCAGTTCTGTTGCAGTCCAACAGATCTCTAGTCAGTTTGTTCCTGCATATCAAAGGCTTTGTGGTTTGGCTCATTCACTGTCGGCTGCTTGTCCAGCTGCCAGAAGACTGGAGCCCTGTCAGTCAGCTGCGACCCCGGCCGGGACCTTCCCCTACTGTGACAATGTTCCCATTGATCCTGATTTGGCTGGAGTGACAGGACGCCGCCTCCGTCAGGGAAATAAGCAGGTAAAATATTAAGTTATGGGGGCAGGTTTCAATCAATAAGCAGACCTGTGACTGAGGTGGGCTCTGAGGTTATTTGCCCCACTAGAGGACCCTCATAATGCAATTGAGGAATTTTAAACACAAGTGGATCTGTTTCAAAGCACAACAGACATTGGTCGACCCATCCAGACCTTATTTGAAGCTCACAGATTTCATCAAGTAACCAGTATTGTTACTGAGCATATTGGCATCTGCTTGCACTCCAGTTTCTAGGACTAGAAGCAGATCCAATGGCCTGTGTTCCAATACAGAGAAAACAAATACAACAGAAGAAGAGCATATGTGAAAATTCCAACAGAAAGGCCTGGAAAGTGACCTGACACTGGAAGTTCTGCCCAACGGTAAAAGCACGTCCTGATTTTGCCAAGTTCGATGTGTTCCTAGGTCAACATATTTTGTTGACCCTGGAACAACATTTTACTCCAAAAATATATTCTTAACCATATCCCTACACCTAAACCTAACCTTAACCATGAGTTATCCCTAAAATCAGAGGAAATGATAGATGAATGACACTGATGTACAAGCACCAAACACTGATTTTAAGCGTAAACTTCACAAAATCTATAAACTGGTTCTTCAAATCTGATTGGTTAAACACAATGTTGTTCCAGGGTCAACAACGATGTTGTCCCAGGAACATGTTTCACTTGGTAAAATCAGGTTCTGCACGGTAAAACTACAACTAAAACTGTTAAAAATAGTTTTCGTTATTTGAACTAAAGCTATACTAAAATAAAATTATTATAAAGAAAATAAATAATAAATGAAAAAAGTAAACGTATTATTAGATATTTAAATTATTATAATTTTTTAAAAATGTTTATCATTTATAATTGTATAATTTCTAAAAAAAAAAAATGCATATAAGAAATTTACTATAACTTTCATTTAAATTTAAATTAAAAACTAATTCAAAATAATAATTATTATTATAAAAACATATACATAATACTTTAAAAAAATAAATAGAGTGTAAATAAGTCAAATATTTTTGGCATATGTTTTATAGGAAATAATTATTTATTTTTTTCTACTTTAACATTTGTGTGTAAATTGCTTCTACACCATGTTTTTTTTTTTTGTGAACTATTAATATGGAATTTTAACACTCATTTTTCATTAAAATATTCTCATTATTGGGTCATATTATGGCATTTTTTCCTATATTGTATTTATTTTTCCCCCAATAATCCCCAAAAATGGTATCATCTAAATAAGTTTGTATTCATGTAAGTCATAAATATTATGATATACTGTCACCGTTGGTAAACCGTGATCTCGGGTTGTTTACACTTTGTGGTGAATTCTGTGTGTTCTGCGTCTGTACTGATTAGTTGTGGGCGTCTCCGTTAATTGAATCAGCAACAGCTGCCAATCATTACTCATCTCCTATATAATGGCTTGTCTCACGTCTTGTGTTTGTGAGATCGTTGTTTCATGTCGTTGTGTTTACCCCCGTCTGGCTTCTGTGTAGTTTGCGTTTGGATGTCTGTGTTTCCCCAGAACCTCATCCACTCTCCGCACGATCACTCAGCCACGGACACTTACCTTCGGCTTTGTTCCCCGCAGTTCCTGTGTCACTCTCTCCTGCTGCCTCACGCCGTCAAGACCCAGACTCTTCACCTACACTTCACTACCGTCTGGACTTCTCACCGTCTATCGTCTCCCTGGAGTGTTACCGCCTCATCATCTTTGTGTGTCTTTGTACTATATCTCATCATCTCATTAAACCTTGTTAACTCGCTATTGTTTCCGGACTGTCTTTTCACCAGCCGTCACAGAACGATCTCACCCAACATGGAAGCAGCGAGCACCAACACCCTCACCGATTTCATGCACCATAGCGTCAAGAGAATGGATCAGCAGCAGGAGAGCATCTCGAACACCGGACGCGCTGTCCAAGCGCTAGTGGCACAGGTGTCCGAGCTCACCCAGCAGATCCATCAGCTCACGTCTCCCACTGCGCCCATCTCCCCGCCTGTGCCGACCGTTCATCCGGGGATTCCCCAGGACCACTTCCGGCCTGAGCCGCGACTTCCGGCACCCGAGAGTTACGCTGGTGACCAAATTATTGCAGAACATTCCTTAACAAGTGCTCTATGCATTTTGCCCTGCAGCCCCGCACTTTCGCCACAGAAGAATCCAAGGTATCGTTCACACTCACACTTCTATCAGGCAAGGCTGCCTTATGGGGAACGGCGGTGTGGGAGAATCAACATCCGTGCTGTGCCTCGTTCCACCTCCTATCTGACGAGATGAAGAGAGTTTTCGACCGGGTCGCGACCAGCAGGGAGGCCGCCCATCGCATTTCGGAACTCCGACAAGGACATTCATCTGTCACCGAATACTCCATCGAGTCCCGTACCCAGGTGGCCGCGTCCCAGTGGAACGAGGCAGCGCAGTGGGATAGATTCATGCATGGGTTATTCGACCGTGTGCAGCAGGAAATCTACCTCCTCGAGCTGCCCCCTACCCTCAACGAACTCATCGACCTGGCGTTGCAGGTGGAGGCCAGGTTTAATCGCCTGGGCCTCCAACACAGTCCTTCCAGACTACCCTTCTCTCCCAGTAGGGGGCGCTTGAGTCGAAAGAACACGGTCGGTTCTGTCGACGATCACGAGCCCATGCAGGTGGGTCGAGCTCGGCTATCCCGGAGGGAGAGGGAACGGCGGAGGTCCCAAGGACTATGTTTGTACTGTGGAGGCTCTGATCATAACAACTACTCTTGCCCGGTAAAAGAGTCAGCCCGATAGTAAACCTGAGGCTACTATCGGGTGGGATCTCCGCCGAGAAGTCCTCACCCACATCATCAACCCTCCTTCCGGTGAAACTGCGGTGGAAGAATCAACATCATGAATTCCAAGCTCTTCTGGACTCCAGAGCCGAAGGTAATTTCATTGATTCTTCACTTGCACATCACCTGAATATTCCTGTGCTTCCTGTGTCTCTCCCCATCCATGTCACCGCACTCAACGGCCAGGAACTGCCTCATGTCACCCACCATACTGAACCCATCGCACTCATCACATCCGACAATCATCAAGAGACCATATCCTTTTTTCTCATGGACTCCCCTGTTGCTCCCATTGTTTTAGGTCACCCCTGGTTGTTCAAACATAATCCACGAGTGGAATGGGGTTCGAACACTATCACATTGTGGAGTGAAAGTTGTCATGAGTCTTGCTTGGTTTCTGTCTGTCCTGTTGTTCCTGTGTCTGTCTTTCAGAAGGAGACCATGGCGTTGCCAGACGTGCCCGTTGAGTATCTGGACCTGAAGGAAGTGTTCCGTAAGTCCCGGGCTGCTTCTCTTCCTCCGCATCGTCCCTACGACTGTGCCATAGACTTAGTGTCTGGTAAATCTCCACCTAAAGGCAAGTTATACTCTCTTTCTATTGCTGAGAGGGAGGCCATGGAGAAATATATTCCCTAGACTCTGGGTTCATCCGTCCTTCCTCATCTCCAGCGGGGGCGGGGTTCTTTTTTGTGGGTAAGAAGGATGGTTCTCTGCGACCTTGTATTGATTACCGAGAGTTGAACAACATTACTATTAAGAATACTTATCCATTACCACTCATGTCTTCAGCTTTCGAGAGGTTTCAGGGAGCATCTGTATTCACAAAATTGGATTTACGTAACGCTTCTCATTTGGTCCGCATCAGGAAGGGGGATGAATGGGAAACTGCCTTTAATACTCCTAGAGGGCACTTTGAATATTTGGTTATGCTGTTCAGGCTCTCCAACTCGCCCGGGGTTTTTCAAGCACTTGTGAATGACGTGTTGAGAGATATGGTAGATCAGTTTATATATGTTTACCTGGATGACATACTGATTTTTTTCTTCATCTCTCCAGGAACATGTGCAACACATCAGACGAGTGCTCCAGAGGTTATTAGAAAATGGGCTTTTTGTCAAGTCGGAGAAGTGCGTATTCCATGCACAATCGGTCCCCTTCCTAGGGTTTATCGTGTCGTCTGAGGGAATACGAATGGACCCTGACAAGGTAAAGGCTGTGATAGATTGGCCATCTCCAGATTCCCGTAAGGCCCTACAGCGGTTTCTGGGGTTCGCCAACTTCTATCGGCGTTTTATTCGTAATTACAGCCAACTAGCCTCACCTCTGACAGCCTTGACCTACCCCAGTACTCCGTTCAGGTGGTCTGATGCAGCTGAAACTGTGTTCTCTAACCTGAAGAGCCGCTTTTTTTCGCCTCCCATCCTTGTCGCCCCTGATCCCACATGGCAGTTTGTGGTGGAGGTCGACGCATCAGAGGTGGGGGTAGGAGCAGTGTTGTCCCTCAAACCATGATATCGGGTTGTTTACACTTTGTGGTGAATTCTGTGTGTTCTGCGTCTGCACTGATTAGTTGCGGGCGTCTCCGTTAATTGTATCAGCAACAGCTGCCACTCATTACCCATCTCCTATATAATGGCTTGTCTCACGTCTTGTGTTTGTGAGATCGTTGTTTCATGTCGTTGTGTTTACCCCCGTCTGGCTTCTGTGTAGTTTGCGTTTGGATGTCTGTGTTTCCCCAGAACCTCATCCACTCTCCGCACGATCACTCAGCCATGGACACTTACCTTCTGCTCTGTTCCCCGCAGTTCCTGTGCCACTCTCTCCTGCTGCCTCACGCCGTCAAGACCCAGACTCTTCACCTACACTCCACTACCGTCTGGACTGCTCACCGTCTATCGTCTACCTGGAGTGTTACCGCCTCATCATCTTTGTGTGTCTTTGTACTATATCTCATCATCTCATTAAACCTTGTTAACTCGCTATTGTTTCGGGACTGTCTTTTCACCAGCTGTCACATATACCCCCAAATTAAGCAAATGCATTAATTTATAACAACACAACAAATTTGAGGGAAATCAGGTGGACATAATATTTCCTGCATAATAATAACATGTAATTTTGTGTTATGTCAGTAACCTGTTATGGGAGTGTACCACACACACACATTTTTATATATCTGTTAATTCTGTGCAAACTGATGATAACAATTAGTCCACAGCAATTACTTAAAGGGGGGGTGAAATGCTATTTCTCGCATACTGAGTTTTTTTACACTGTTAAAGAGTTGGATTCCCATCCTAAACATGGACAAAGTTAAAAAAAAATAAGTTGTACGTTTGAAGGAGTATTTTTGTTCTAAAAATATTCCTTCCGGTTTGTCACAAGTTTCGGAAAGTTTTTTTTTCTTTTTTTTTTCTCGAGTATGGCTCTGTGTGACGTTAGATTGAGCGGAATTTGCTTATATGGGTCCTAAGGGCACGTCTCCCGTATAGCAGAGCACTGAGAGCACAGACATTCACTGATCAGAGCGAGAGCGTCGCGAAATGTCACAAAAGAAGTGTGTTCTTGGTTGCCAGGGCAAGACAACCCTGCACAGATTACAAAAAAAAAAAAAAAACAGCATTAAGGGACCAGTGGATGGAGTTTATTTTTACAGAGCATCAACGGAGTTGTGCAAGTGTTTTTGTTTGTTCCCTGCATTTCGAAGATGCTTGTTTTACAAACAAGGCCCAGTTTGACGCCGGATTTGCACATCGTTTATTTCTTAGGGATAATGCAGTCCCAACGAAAAAGGGTCATGATCGTGTGTTGGAGTAAAACTGCTTCAAATATCTCTGTGTTGTTAACTTAGCTATCGGCGTGTAAGCACATCAAGTAAACAACATGCGATGTTGTCATCAAACTGCACTTTCCACATGTACAGCTTAAAAAAAAAAAAAGACGACATAAAGTGGAACTTAGTCATTTTCCAAAACCGCTAAGCAAATATATACAGTTTCAGTACATACCACATAGAGACGTCGTTGCTGATGCTGCTCTCGTTAAATTTCAGCCTCTGGATCTGATTCTGGATCATAAATATATGCTGAATCTGAATGTTAGCCATGGTTTGTTTTGGATGTTTTTTTCCTCACAGTAATGTCACAGCTTCCAAACGCTCTCAACGCAAAAGCTTACTCGCGCTCGTGATTCTTTAGCTCTGCCCATAACGTCACGCCTCCAGCCGCTCATGTTTTTCCGGGAAAAATCGGTACAGACTATCTTTCTCTTATGAATATAATAAAACTAAAGACTTTTTGGAGTTATGAAGGATGCAGTACTACTCTATAGGTACTCAAGATTAACAGGATATTGAGTGAAAACGAGCATTTCACCCCCCCTTTAAAGCTGCGGTAGGGAACTTTTGACGCTCTAGCGATTAATAAACAGAACTGCTTGCGTCTTGCGGAAGAACATCGTAGCCGGAACTACTTCTCTCTGTTTATGTCTATGAAGAACCACAAAGGTACTGGGTTACTCCGCCGCGGTACCCCCGAAGCAATCTAAAATAGTCAGAATATAAACACTTATTATAGGTGCACCCTAGTGATTCAGGACAAGCCAAAAACACAGTTGGATTCATTGTGTACTCGCTTATTATATACATTTTTCTACATTTTGAACACAAACAAAGTTACGGACCGCAGCTCTGATTGGTTATTTTTTACCGGGAGCGATGGAGTTTCTGCAAATGGCAATAGGACCACTGGGAGGAGCCAGAGGAGCTTGATTTTTTTCACAGATGATCTGTCTCATATTCTACTGTCAGGACATAATGACAGGTTTAATAAATATGTAAAAAATATTTTTTTTTTACAAAATGTCCCTACAGCACCTTTAACAGACATACATCCTAAGAGCTTAGTGTTTCTATGACCGATTTTACTGCAAACCGGGACATTTTAGGGCAGGGAAGTGTACCAATGCCTTCAAGTGGTTTTAAATACTACTAAAGTGTGCAACAATGTGTTTTCTGTCTTTCTGTACATTTTAAGCACAGAGAACTATATTTTGCAAGCACATTATATTATATTTTGTACAGAAATTAACAATCACAAAAAAAAAAAAAAAAAACATTTGCTCGAGCAAAGAAAAAACGATTCTTTATTAGTTTTATTAGTTTTTCCGTTTAGTTTAACAAACATATCTCATTTTGTCGTTTGGGGTTTACAAATCGGTTTATGGCTTCAATATTTCATAATATCACAGCTTTCATCTGATTGGTCGAGTCGCTCCTCCTTCAGCTCAGTCTTTTCATTCTTTCAAGCAGAATAAGAGTCAGTACGAGTGCGGCACTGTAATGTCTGAAACCACTCTTCACTGTTAATTAGCATAATATTTTAATCGGATGTGGCTGGGCTTATAGTTCCTGCTGCTGTGACTTGCAAGTGACCCCTTTAAATTATTTCTAGGTTATAGTATTGTATGAATATTGTCCCACTGTAAATACAGTGCAAATAATTCTGTCTCTTTGGATAAAAGTGAATTGGAAATCAAAATCAATAATAAACTGAACAGTTCCATCATAATATGTCTGTAACATTTATTACTTATTTATGTCTTTTAAGTCTAAAGGCACTAGGTATGTGTCTGTGACATTAATAAATAATTGAGAAAATTAATATAGTCAAATGTATTAAATAAATTAGTAATATTAGTTTTATTACATTAATTACATTACTAAATTGAATGATGTTTCTCTTCTTAGTATTCTTTGTTGGGCTTGAGAAAGCCAACATATATTGAACATTATTATTATTTATTATGATTAGAGTAAGTATGAGTAATTGACACCGACTAGAACTTGTTTCACCAAATTAAGTTCAGATCTTCAGACTCGTCTGACTCCCATTGCTGTATAACTGGTCAGACTTAACTAGTGACTTTTGTTACCCAAGCAATGAAGGCCTTAACACTTAATGTCCACTAGAGGGGGCGACAGGATTTATGTTTACAGTAGTTTAAGTGACAAATATATACATGAATTTCATGTGTACTGTCATGAATATGCCATATCTGTGTACAAGAATAAACTTCACACTTCAAGCTCTACAACTACTTCCCAAGATATAGTTTATTCACACTGGATTATGCATTTAATGTTTGTCCATCTGGAACTTTTATTTTTCATGAGCTGTATATTTTAAGATGTACTAGGTGTTGATAAATCACATGCAAAGAATGTAAAGAGCTTATACATTTTTTTTTTTTTTTTGAAAATCATTATTGAATTCTAAATAGGAAATGAAATGATCAAAACGTACATGGACTAGATGGGCTTTGGTTCTACTAGCGATATGATTGGAGACCAACAGCCAATCACAATTGACCTTTAATTTTCAGATTGGTTGATTTTGTGGCACACTTGTAACGCTGTTGTAAGTTGAGCGAGCGTGTGTCAATGTCACAGATTGGCCAGGTTCCTCCACCACAATCACCCAGCGATCACAGTCACTGGAGTTTTAAACTATACACACCTGCACCCCATCAGCCACCCTGCTTCATAAGTGCACACCACGCACCTCTCATTGTCCGGGCTCGTTCATACGAAGCGGACTCTTAGTGCTTCTCTCTGTGAGTGTCACTAACCATACCTTCCTGTGTTTACTTACCGGTATTCGGTGACGATTCCAGTCTGTCAAGATCCTCTCTCCAGTGGTGTGCGAGCCATAAGCCAGTCAGTCCTGTCAGTGGTGCGTGTGTGTGTGCCATCAACCTCTCATCCACTTCAAACAAAGTTTATATCTATTCTGGAAAACTCCTTCCATTGTTCCTGCAAAGGAAAGTACTGTTATTCACCCGAGGATTGCACTCAAGAATTCTCCATATCTGAACTCTGATACTCACCCATTCCTGCACGTTGATTCATCCTGATACTCTGCTGTTAAAATAAACACCTTCATCATTACTTACCTGGTTGTCCGTCTGCTTCCGTAACAGTAAGCCCGGACCTAAAGACAGTAAACAGCATGAGTGTTCCAGATCCCTTCCAAGAGCTGTTGGATTCACTGAAGAGGGTATTATCGTCCTCTCCTACCATCATGCCTCCTGCACCACCGGCACCTCCACCACCGAGCACTTCTTCGACCACTGCATCTTCCAGTCCCATGGCCCGACCGGCGCCCTACTCTGGCGGGGCAGAGGATTGCAACGGATTTTTGCTTCAGTGCTCTTTTATATTCACCATGCAACCTACTCTATTTCCTACCGACCAGTCTAAAATAGCATTCATCATGGGGGAAGTCGTGGCCTACTGGTTAGAGGGTTGGACTCCCAATCGAAGGGTTGTGGGTTCTAGTCTCGGGCTGGACAGAATTGTGGGTGGGGGGAGTGCATGTACAGTGCTCTCTCTCCACCTTCAATACCATGACTTAGGTGCCCTTGAGCAAGGCATCAAACCCCCAACTGCTCCCCGGGCGCCGCAGCATAAATGGCTGCCCACTGCTCCGGGTGTGTGCTCACAGTGTGTGTGTGTGTGTTCACTGCTCTGTGTGTGTGCATTTCGGATGGGTTAAATGCAGAGCACAAATTCTGAGTATGGGTCACCATACTTTGCTGAATGTCACTTCACTTTCACTTTCACTTTCACATCTCTCCTCACCGGTCCAGCTCTCCAATGGGCCGAAACGATCTGGAAGCAAGCCGGCCCAGCCCTTAGTTCCATACAAGCATTCCATACAAGCAGTGGGCAGCCATTTATGCTGCGGCGCCCGGGGAGCAGTTAGGGGTTCGATGCCTTGCTCAAGGGCACCTAAGTCGTGGTATTGAAGGTGGAGAGAGAGCTGTTCATGTACTCCCCCCACCCACAATTCCGTTCTAGTCTCGGGCCGGACGGAATTGTGGGTCGGGGGAGTACATGAACAGCTCTCTCTCCACCTTCAATACCACGACTTAGGTGCCCTTGAGCAAGGCATCGAACCCCTAACTGCTCCCCGGGCGCCGCAGCATAAATGGCTGCCCACTGCTCTGGGTGTGTGCTCACAGTGTGTGTGTGTGTGTTCACTGCTCTGTGTGTGTGCATTTCGGATGGGTTAAATGCAGAGCACAAATTCTGAGTATGGGTCACCATACTTGGCTGAATGTCACTTCACTTCAAGGAAGCATTTGGCCGAACGGATGGAGAGATATCAGCCGGTGAGCAACTCTATCATTTATCTCAAGGAACGATGTCTACTCATGAATATGCCCTTCGCTTTTGCACTCTAGCTGCAGCTAGTGGATGGAACGAGAGGTCCTTACTAACCACCTACCGGCTTGGTCTTACAGCCCAACTCCATCTGCAGCTGGCTGCATTGGATGACAATATGGGGCTTGAAAAATTCATACAACAATCTATCAGCTGTTCAGACCGTATACAATCTTATCAGTCCCATTCTAACGCTACTGCACTCCTCCGCCCATCTGAAGCCGCCAGCCCTCCAGAACCAGAACCTATGATCATCGAATCTGGCAAACTTACAGCCGCTGAGCAACAGAGAAGGGCATGTTCGGTTGAACAGTGGCTGGTGAAGCACGATCCCATCATCTCTTAGGGCTCTGGGGAAGTGATAAAGTGGGGCAAAGAATGTTTACTAAAATGTTTTCCGGTTCTTCCACGTCCTATTCCGAAACCTGTTCCAGTCTATGTCACATCAGTTGAAATTCCACTCGAGAAACAGTCCATGAAGACTCCTGACATCTACTCGTCTTTCCAAGACATCTTCTGCCCAACATAGCTTTCCAGCTACCACCTCATCGGCCATGGGACTGCGCCATTGACCTGATTCCTAATGCCGCTTTGCCCAGAGGAAAGATCTACCCATTATCACTTCCAGAGACCAAGGCCATGGAGGAGTATATCCAGGAAGCTCTCAATAAAGGGTATATTCGGCATTCTACATCTCCCACAGCATCCAGTTTCTTTTTTGTTGCCAAAAAGGATGGAGGGCTACGGCCATGCATTGATTACCGGACCCTAAACCAAGGCACCATCAAATTCAAATATCCCCTTCCTCTCGTCCCCGCGGCCCTCTAACATCTTAGGTCTGCTACCATCGTCACAAAGTTGGACCTCCGTAGCGCTTACAACCTGGTGAGAATACATGAGGGGGATGAATGGAAGACCGCTTTTGTGACCCCTACTGGCCACTATTAATATCTTGTTATGCCCTATGGTTTGGTCAACTCCCCTTCCGTTTTTCAAAACTTCATACATGAAGTCCTAAAGGGAGTTTCTGCATCGCTTCATCGCCATCAGTCCAGTTCTTGGGTTACCTCATTGACCGACAGGGGGTCGCATGGATGAGAGGAAGGTTGCTGCAGTAACTACCTGGCCAGAACCAACCATGATCAAAGAACTTCAGAGATTTATTGGATTCGCCAACTTTTACAGACGTTTCATACGAGGTTACAGCATCATCACCACTCCACTCTCCAACTTGCTCAAAGGTAAACCGAAAAATCTTCTCTGGACTCCTGAAGCTGCCGCAGCCTTCCATTCCCTCAAATCCGCCTTCCCACTCCTGACGCATCCAGATCCAGAACTACCTTTCGTCGTGGAGCTGGACGCCTCGACTTCCGGAGTTGGAGCCATTTTTTCTCAACTTCATGGGACATCCAAATTACTCCATCCATGTGCCTACTTCTCTCGGAAGCTCAGCCCGGCGGAGAGGAATTACGACATCGGTAAACGAGAACTCCTGGCCATCAAGCTCGCCCTGGAGGAGTGGCGGCATTGGCTGGAAGGTGCCTTCCATCCATTCCAAGTGATCACTGACCATAAAAACCTCCATTACCTCCGTGATGCTAAACGACTCTGTCCCCATCAGGCCAGGTGGTCATTATTTTTCTCAAGGTTCCACTTCTCCATTACTTACCGTCCTGGCCCTAAGAATATCCATGCCGATGCCTTATCCAGATTACATGATTCTCCAGAAACACCAGAGACAACCACCAACATTATACCCAAAGATATCATCATTAGTCCCATCGAATGGTCTGCTCCTCCAGCCGTCGCCACTCCTGATCCCTGACATCCGCCGGGTTGCCCACCTAAACGTCAGTTCATTCCTAGGACACAATGGGTAGATATCATTCACACCAGTCACACCTCTCTGGGTGCTATCTGAGTGCTTCTGGTGGCCGGACATGGCAAGGGATGTGAGGAGGTATGTACAAGGTTGTAAGGAGTGTGCAATGTCCAAAAGTACCAAACATCTACCAGCAGGAAAGCTCCATCCCTTGCCAATTCCTAACCGTCCCTGGTAACACCTAGGAGTTGACTTCATGACTGATTTACCTTCATCGGATGGAAACACCTGCATCTTCGTCATAGTAGATCGATTCTCTAAGTTCTGCAAGCTATTACCACTAAAAGGTCTTCCCACTGCCCTGGAGACCGCCGAAATTATCTTCAATCACGTCTCTCGCTATTATGGGATCCCAGAGGATATTGTATCGGACAGGGGACCCCAATTCATATCCAGGGTATGGAAGTCGTTTTTCAAACTCCTAGGTGTGACAGTCAGCCTCTCCTCTGGCTACCACCCTCAGACCAATGGCCAGACGGAGAGAAAGATCCACGAAGTGGGGCGATTCCTCAGGACCTTCTGTAATGGTCACCAGAACTCCTGGAATCAGTTTCTGGGCTGGGCGGAGTATGCCCAAAATTCACTGCGGCAACCCACGACAGGCCTCACACCATTCCAGTGTATTCTTGGATTCCAACCCACTCTATTTCCCTGGGATGGTGAACCATCTGAGGTCCCCGCAGTGGATTGCTGGTTTCTGGAGAGCGAGAGAGTCTGGGACGAAGCTCACCATCATCTGCAGAGGGCAATTCGCAGATCCAAGACAGTCCCTGACCGGAAGAGGATTTCAGGCCCAGTCTATGTTCTGCAAGATAAAGTTTGGCTCTCCACTCGTGACATTCGTCAGCGACTATCCTCCAAATAACTTAGTCCCAGATTTGTTTGCCCCTTTACCATCCTGGAACAGGATTAATCCTGTCACCTTCAAACTCCAACTACCACCGCAATACAGAATTCACCCCACATTTCACGTTTCCTTGCTCAAACCCTTTCACGAACCTCTTATTCTCTCCACAGAACCTGGCCATGAAGAGGAACCCCCTCCCCCCTTGATGCTGTAGGAAGGGTCCATCTATTCCGTTCGAGAAATCCTGCAGTCCCGATGTCGTGGTGGTCAATTGGAATATCTCGTCGGGCCCTGGGGATGGGGTTAATGTCACGGATTGGCCAGGTTCCTCCACCACAATCACCCAGCGATCACAGTCACCTGAGTTTTAAACTATACACACCTGCACCCCATCAGCCACCCTGCTTCATAAGCGCACACCACACACCTCTCATTGCCTGGGCTCGTTCATACGTAGCGGACTCTTAGTGCTTCTCTCTGCGAGTGTCACTAACCATACCTTCCTGTGTTTACTTACCGGTATTCGGTGAAGATTACAGTCTGTCAAGATCCTCTCTCCAGTGGTGTGCGAGCCATAAGCCAGTCCTGTCAGTGGTGCGTGTGTGTGTGCCATCAACCTGTCATCCACTTCAAACAAAGTTTATATCTATTCTGGAAAACTCCTTCCATTGTTCCTGCAAAGGAAAGTACTGTTATTCACCCAAGGATTGCACTCAAGAATTCTCCATATCTGAACTCTGATACTCACCCATTCCTGCATGTTGATTTATCCTGATACTCTGCTGTTAAAATAAACACCTTCATCATTACTTACCTGGTTGTCCGTCTGCTTTCGTAAAAGTCAAGAGTTGAACACGCACAGAATGAAGAGGTTGAGAGAGAGAGGGACTTGACAGAAGCGCAGAGAACAAGTTTGTGAGAGAGCACCTGAGAAAACTTTGTGAGAGTGGTTATTACTTCATGTTAATATGGATAATAGCAAACAAGCACGGAATCGTTTTTTCTTTGCTCAAGCTAATTTTTATTTTTGCGATTGTTCATTTCTGTTCAAATTATAATGTAATGTGCTTGCAAAATATAGTTCTCTGTGCTCAAAATGTACAATTACTCGCTCAGGATTGAGGCACAAAAATAATGACATATTTTCTGATCTGAAAAACAGTGAGGAAAAAGAATGCAAATCATTTTTTTTTTTTTTTTTACTTTTTATCACAATTCAGACTTTTTTTCCTTGTAATTCGAAGTCTGAATTGTGAAATAAAATGTCGAAATTAATTACTATGAATTATTTGTTTATATTTTGTAGCAAAAAAAGAACTGCAAGATGTGAACTCAGAAATCCAAGAAAAACGTCAGAATTGCGAGATATAAACTTTAAAACTTTATATAAATTTATACATTTATAAATTGCAATTGTGAGAAGAAAAGTTTAAATTGTGAGAAATACTATAGAAATTGTGAGGGAAAAAATCTGAATTTTTAGATAAGTTTGCAATTACCTTTTTTTTTGTGGCTGAAATACTGTAGTCAAGTAAACTTAGAATTGAGGGAAAAAAAATACAAGACATAAACCCAGAATTCTGAAAAACAAACAAACAAAAAACTTTTAATGCAATTTTCAATGTGTTGCTTGCTGTTTCTTGTTATTGTAAAATTTACTAGCAATTTCTGAGTAAAATTTGTTTCAAAGCAAATCATAAATATTTTTCAGTTTAGCCTAATCATATATTTAGACACTATGTACAGTATTTTGGTGCAAATTCTGTGTGTGAACATTTAGTTACATGCATTGCATCGTTAACATTTAATTACTCTTTAAATAAATTAAATTTGTGTCCTTTAAAGAAAAATAAAGTGCTCTGAACTGCACTGACAGCACAAGAATGGCGAACAATACAGGCCTAGCAGTCATTAGTCATTTGATTGGTCTCTGGGACAGGAGTCAAGACAACCCTGGCCTTTCCAGACCCCTGCGTGTCAGGTGAGGTGACCGCTTCCTGTTAGTCCCAGCAGGACAAG
Organism: Carassius gibelio; assembly: GCF_023724105.1. NCBI lineage: Eukaryota > Metazoa > Chordata > Actinopteri > Cypriniformes > Cyprinidae > Carassius > Carassius gibelio. The sequence continues at coordinate 4,324,268 of NC_068387.1, forward strand.
TAAGACAGGCCCGGGACGAGCTCCTGAGGTGCTGACAAATGCCTATCTGCCGTAGAGCCCACACTGTGCAACTGATAAAATGTTAATGTAATTAACAGATAATGACTGTTGTTTTTAGTTGTCGATAAAGGATCAGACTCCCGCAAAGTCACATTCAGATATCTGCCAGCCATTGCTGGATTCAATTATTTCCTAAACACTCCCCTCACCTGTCTTCATGGGCCGTGTCTCCTCCTACCTGACAGACAGCCGACATCGTCAACAACAGAAGAGCTGATTCACAGCATTTGATGGTGAGCGGAGGATATATAGAAATTAAAGAAATTTGGTCATTTGGATCTTCCTGAAATGTCATCAACAGTGCTGATTATAAGTAATGTGATTGTTTTGATTGATTTTTGATTTATTATGATTAGATGTTATTCAATTATGGCAGTATATTTGTCACACACCTGGACTCATTTAATGTGTTTTTGCCCGTGACCCAGTTTCTGTCTTTCCGTGTTTGATTAGTTCCCAGGTGTGTCCATTATCTTCCTCATGTGTTCCATGTCCCTGTTAATTTAATGATTCCATCCACCTGTGTTTCCCCAATTATCTGTTGTACATAAGCCTTGTCCTTCAGTTCTGTTTTGTTCGGGTCTTCTCACTTGTGCTCACTTGTGCTCACTTGTGACCACTTGCTTCTTACGTGTGTCTACCTCTGTGCTCCATGTTGGATATCCCCTGTGTTGGATATATTAAAAGCCTTATTTCGTTTATCCTCGGCTCCGTGTTCCTTCCGGCAGCGTAAAACCGTGACAGAAGACCCGACCAGAAAAAGAAAATAGAAAACTGCGTGTTTTTTCCCTCCGTTTTGTTTTTGTGTTTTCAAAGTCTTTTTGTTTCTTAGTGTCTATGGATCCCCTCTATCGTCCCGAATTCCTCATCCTCCTGCTGAAGCAGGAAGGACGTTCTCTCGAGGACCATACCAAACAGTTTTTCCTATTAGCTAATGCCACCAGCTACCCGGACGGCGCGCTCTGCACCTTCTACAACACCAGCCTGAACTCCAAATGCAGAGCGTTGTCGTCCGAAGATGGTCCTCGAGAGGATTTCGCCGCATACGTGGAGTGGACTCTGGCGAGAAATGGGTCACCTCTCACCGTCTGCCCCATAGAGGACCTCGCCAGCCCCACTCCCGACCCAGAGACCAGCCAGCCACCATCACGCCGCACGGAGCCAGAGCCCACCGCAGCCGCAGAGTCCGAGCCATCCACTGACAGGGAGCCGGATCTCGAGAGCGCGACTGACCAGGTGTGTGAGCCGGCAACACTGTGCATCGTGGGAGTCCTCGTGGAGATCGAGGGCATGGAGGAAAGCCCTGCCCACACTCCTGCAACTGAGGGTGAGCTGTATACAGTCTCTGAAAGTTATATGGAGCAAGTTCTGGATCTGATGGACTGGTCTACGGAGGTAATCCCTAATATTCCTGTTTCCCCGCTGGTTCCGTCCAGCCCTGATTCCCCTGTATACCCTCTCAGTCTCCCACTCCTACCTCCTCCAGTCATTTCCTCTGCTCCATTTCCGCTGGTTCCGCCCAGCCCTGAGTTTTCTGTTTCTCCGCTGGTTCCGCCCAGCCCTGAGTTTTCTGTTTCTCCGCTGGTTCCGCCCAGCCCTGAGTTTTCTGTTTCTCCGCTGGTTCCGCCCAGCCCTGAGTTTTCTGTTTCTCCGCTGGTTCCGCCCAGCCCTGAGTTTTCTGTTTCTCCGCTGGTTCCGCCCAGCCCTGAGTTTTCTGTTTCTCCGCTGGTTACGCCCAGCCCTGAGTTTTCTGTTTCTCCGCTGGTTACGCCCAGCCCTGAATTTTCTGTGTCTCCGCTGGTTCTGCCCAGCTCTGAATCTTCTGTGTCTCCGCTGGTTCCGCCCAGCTCTGAATCTTCTGTGTCTCCGCTGGTTCCGCCCAGCTCTGAATCTTCTGTGTCTCCGCTGGTTCCACCCAGCTCTGAATCTTCTGTGTCTCCGCTGGTTCCACCCAGCTCTGAATCTTCTGTGTCTCCGCTGGTTCCGCCCAGCTCTGAATTTTCTGTGTCTCCGCTGGTTCCGCCCAGCCATGATTTTTCTGTTTCACCGCTGGTTCCGCCCAGCTCTGAATCTTCTGTGTCTCCGCTGGTTCCGCCCAGCTCTGAATCTTCTGTGTCTCCGCTGGTTCCGCCCAGCTCTAAATCTTCTGTGTCTCCGCTGGTTCCGCCCAGCTCTGAATCTTCTGTGTCTCAATTTTCTGTGTCTCCGCTGGTTCCGCCCAGCTCTGAATCTTCTGTGTTTCCTGTATTCCCTCCCAGCCTCCCTCTCCCGCCTCCTCCCAAACCTGCTGGTCCCTCTACTCCTCTTTCGCTGGTTCCGTCCAGTCCTGATCCTCCTGTCCTTCCTCCCATCCTTCTCCTCTCTCCTCCTCCTAGACCAGCCAGTTCCTCGTCATCCCTGCTGGTGCCAGTCAGTCCCGCAGCTCACCCTCAGTCCGCGCCATCGGGGCGCGATGGTTCGCCGCTGGACTGCCAGTCTCCAGCTCCGCCTTGGCTTGTTAAGGCCCTGTCTCCGCCTCCAGCCTCCGAGCCCTGGACTCCTCCTCGGTCCTTCGACCCAGCGGCTCCGCCTTGGCTCTTAGCTCCCTCGTCTCCACCGTGGCCTGTCATCCCACCTGCTCCACCGGGCTCCCTCGTCCCTCCGGCTCCACCTTGGTCAGTCGTCGACCATCCGCCGCCTCGGGACTCCACTCCTCTGGTTCCACCTCGTCACTCCATCCCTCCGGCTCTGTCAGGCTCCTCCTTCCCTCCGGTTCCACCTCCATCCTCGGTCGCTCCGGCTCCACATCGGTCTGCCAGGACCCTGCCTCCGCCTTGGTCGCCTGAGCCTTCTGCTCCACCTAGGCCCTCCGGAACCTCGACGTCCCCCTGGCTCTGCGGCTGTGCTGCTCCATCTTGGGCTCCTCACCCACCGGTGCAGTCTCCGCCTGTCGGCCCCCTGGTGTCGTCGACCCTTCCTTCACCATGGCTCCTCCCGCCGTCGACTCCACCTTGGATCTCCGTCCTGGCTGGTCTCTGGTGGACCATCTGGCTCCTCCTGCTCCTGTCTCCTCCCTGGCTCCTTCCTCCGTCGTCTCCTCCCTGGCTCCTCCTTCTGTGGTCCCTGTCTGCTGGCCCCCTCCTGGAAGTCCGTCCTCCACCGGAACCTCCTCCCAAGTTCCCACCTACGCCTCCCCCTGTTGTTTCTACGGTGCGAGGACGCACCTACTGGGAGGGGGGAGTACTGTCACACACCTGGACTCATTTAATGTGTTTTTGCCCGTGACCCAGTTTCTGTCTTTCCGTGTTTGATTAGTTCCCAGGTGTGTCCATTATCTTCCTCATGTGTTCCATGTCCCTGTTAATTTAATGATTCCATCCACCTGTGTTTCCCCAATTATCTGTTGTACATAAGCCTTGTCCTTCAGTTCTGTTTTGTTCGGGTCTTCTCACTTGTGCTCACTTGTGCTCACTTGTGACCACTTGCTTCTTACGTGTGTCTACCTCTGTGCTCCATGTTGGATATCCCCTGTGTTGGATATATTAAAAGCCTTATTTCGTTTATCCTCGGCTCCGTGTTCCTTCCGGCAGCGTAAAACCGTGACAATATTGTTATTGATTCTCCCTAATTTATTTCTTTTAAATTTTCCTTTCTAAAGGAATATATGTTCCTTAATAATATATAATAATAATAACAATGTCTAAGAATTCTGTAATTGTGCAGAAAGTTTTGCATTTGCCCAATGAATTAAAAAAAAACTATTTTTAGGAGTGTTTATATTGTATGATTTATGACACACATTTTTAAATGATCATATATTAGTAAATAATATTATATTATGTATATATTATATTGTATTGTATTAAATTCACAAATTAATTTCATAATTATGTCACCCACAGTGGCAGCTGGCACACCTAAAAATAGATGCAGAATATTTTCTTTATAGTCTTAATTTATTTTCTAAAATTGATCTATTGTTGTTTACTTACAATATTTGTTAATTTAAATTGTTATTAAAATGCAAAATGATTTTCATTCGGTTTTGCACACTCAGTTTTTCTGATGCACACTCAAAGTCTCTTTTCTGACTATGCTAGTGTTCTGACTGTTCTCTGAATGTTCAAAAGATACAGTTTTTTAAATGTTTTAAAAACTTTAGTTTTTCCCCTTTGGTTATGTGACCGTCATGGGAACAATTCATTGCATCGTTTTGCAAACATTATTGGAATATAAAAAATAAAATAAAAGAAATTACCATAAATTATGTAGCATGAATTAGTTTTTGTACTAACATTTTCAGAACATAATTAAAGTCCACATAACTTCTAACAACTTCTAACATATTAATGGAAGGATTTACAGTGGCAAGAGAGCTCAACACGCTTCAATTTAAGAAAACACATGCAAATTGAAAAAACACCAGCAAATAATTAAAAAAAAAAAAAAAAACATCTTCAGCAGTTTGACAACACAAGTGTTGAAAATCTTCACAGCACATGCATATAACGAAAAGCGCTGCAAAATCTCACAACACATGCAAATTAAGAAATGCTGCAAATCCTCACAACACATGCAAATTAACAAAAGCTCTGCAAATAGCACTGACCACAATGGAAAAGTTTCAAGGAGACCACAAAAAGTGTTGGACCCGGCTGGCATTTGCTTATCGTGCAGTGGCTACTGGTCAGTGAAGTTGTTGATGAACTGATAGGTGTTTTTTTTTTTTTTTTTTTTAACACCCTGATTGCATGATTCCTTTATCTTTTGGATATTATTAGCCTAAATGAGCTAAATAATTACATGATTAAATGTAAAACATTACTTAAGATGGCTAACTTTAATATCCTCAGCTAAATATAATTTTTAAGGTTAATGAAAATAAATTTGCAATGCTTCATTAATTGTTTCTTAATGTGCATGTGTTGTGAGGATTTGCAGCATGTTTCGTTATATGCATTTGTTGTGAGGATTTGCAGCATTTCTTAATTTGCATGTGTTGTGAGGATTTGCAGCGCGTTTCATTTTATACGTGTTGTGATGATTTGCAGCATTTTTTAATTTGCATGTGTTGTGAAGGATTTGCAGCGTGTTTTGTAATATACATGTGTTGTGAGGATTTGCAGCGTGTTTCATTATATGCATGTGTTGTGATGATTTGCAACACTTGTGTTGTCAAACTGATGAAGATGCTTTCTTCATTTGCTGGTGTTTTTTTAATTATTATTTGGATGTGTTTCCTTGAGTTGCAGTGAGTTGAGCTCTCTCTGCCACGTAAGGATACTTGTTCAGGACGCAAATCTCTTCAACACTTTACTCCCTTACCCACCTGGACAGTCAAAATACACATGTGGAAATGCTGTTCATTGATTTCAGTTCTGCTTTTAATACTGTAATCCCCTGCTATACAGATGCTAACTGCATGTCATTAGCTCTGTACTTTTACTCTACATAATGACAATAAAGTTGAATCTAATCTAATTACTTTGATAGAACCTTGCCAGATTCTCAGCTAAAGATCTGAGAACATTACCTTTTTGATGGGTTATGTCAAAAGTAATCTAAAAAGTAATCAGAAAGTAGTCAGATTAATTACCTAAAATAAAATGTAGTGGATTGCATTATTACATATAACATTTTCATCATGTAATTTGCAGTCAATAACAGACTACAGTTTGTAAGCAAATATACCCAGTACTGGGTGTGATGTACTTAAATAGCTCTGGTTGTGTGCAACGACTGCTGCACTGTAAAATGTAACTGATGATCTTACTAATAAAATTAAGTGAATCTAACTTATTTTGAATAAGTTTGTTGACCTTACTAAGTTTAATAAAGTAAGGTCAACTTTTTAGCACGGAAAGTTAATAAACTCAAAATATTCAATTACCCTCTACTTAAAATAATAAGTATTTTGAAAATGTTCGAGTTGTCATGCGCGGTGCTACCAGTAGGTGGAGCCGATTTGAAACGGAAACGGAATACCATTATTTCTGGTGAAGAGCACATGGAAAGGTGAGTCAGTGCTTGATTGACTTATTTTTAATGTCTGAATTGCTTTGTATACATAATTAATCGTGTAATAATCATATTAAATTAACTAGTGTTACACATGAACATTGGATGCGTTTTTATTTTAATCAAATTATTGGATTGTGTTGGATTGTGTTAATCGAAATGAGGAGTCTAGCATTGCAAGTCTCTAATTGTTAGGTCCATGCTTTCAATCAAGGAACATTTAAAAAAAAATGTTTTTTTGTTTGTGAGTAGGTTCTCAGTGAAGAACTTATAATAGAGTAACTTTAATAAGAATAAAGTTATAATGCATACACTCAAGCCTATGTAGTTTTTTATTGAATTAGCATATTATGTAATGTGTATCTTTGTTCCTATTTATTTATTAACAATGATAAAATAATGGTTACGTTTTTCTTTTTTTTTTAATCTTCATCCATTTTGGTCTAAAATGTCTGCTATTCTATTATAATTGCTTATATAGTATAGATGATATTTCTATTTTATATGCTGTTACTTTGTTAGTATTTTTCATTTACTTTTTTAAATGGGGAAATTTGTTTGGCTATAATGCATAATAATAAAACCAACATGAAGTAGAATTGTGATTTCATATTTTGCCATATCGCCCTACCATATTTCATATGTTTGAACACTACATATTGATTCGTAAATGTAAATGCAAAACTTTACATTTAGAAGTGTGTATGTTAATATTATTTTCTTCATTTGCAGAGCTTGTTTTGTGAGATGACTTGAGACATGCAATGGAAATGTAAGTACTGTTTTTTTTCCTGTGAAAAGAGAGCTCTCCTATTGAAGCATTATCGCATTAAACATGGAAGCTATGCCAGAACTACACCATTTCCATGCCTTCATGCAGACTGTTTGTGTTCTTTCAAGTCATTTAATGCATTGAAGGTGCACTTAACAAGAAGTCATTCCCAACACGATGGAGAACAAACAAGTGTATCAAAAGAATCTCAATTAATATTTCACTGTCCACTCTGCGAATTTAAGGAACCTTGTACAGAATCTGAGTTTTTCACCCACTTGCGTCAGCATTTAAAAAGGAATGAAAAGGTTCAGTGCCCATTCAATGACTGCAATTTTGAGAGCAGGATTTATTCTACATTTAATGCTCACAAATGTAAGGAACACCAATTAAGCAGTCAGAGGAAGTTAAAACCCAGCATTGCAGTTGAAATTCAAAATTTAGCTGCAGAATTACCACAAGATGTTGCTCAAAATACGTCTTACCATGAGTCAATGGATTCTACTGAATTTGGCGAAAATGAAAAAGACGACCAGACTCAAAATCTGGATCATTTGCAGAATCAACTAGAACGTAATTTAGGCTTGCTCTTTCTTAAGATGCAAACCATTCTGCATATCTCCGATTCAGCAGTACAGGAAGTAATTCAACAAATCAACCAGATCTTTCTTCTGTCAAAGCCCCTTTTGTGTAATGCCGTACAGCAGATTCTAGATCAACATGGAGTCAGTGATAATGCTTCTGTTTTGAGAGACATTGTGAAAGCTGTCACAGAAAATAATTTGATCTTGAAAATGACTGATTCTGGTGAGCCTCTCTCTACAGTCGGTAAAAGAGCATCATATTTTCAGAAAGAGTTTCCAATTGTTGTACCAACAGAATATAAACTTGGGAAAGACTCACAATCATTTGCTTATGTGCCAATTCTAAATATGCTACAGGTGCTTTTAAACAGAACTGATGTTTTTGAGAAAGTTCTTGCTCCTTTTGAAAATGCAAATGGGATCAACTCTTACAAAGACAGCACTAACTATCGTGAGAATGATTTTTTGGTGGCAGGGACATTTAGGATTTTGCTTACCATGTACACTGATGAATTTGAGATTGCTAATCCTCTTGGCACTTCAAAAAAGAAACACAAGATGTTCGGCGTCTATTGGGTTCTTGCTAATCTTCCATCTAAACACCGGTCATCTCTTCAGGCAATTCAGCTGGCACTTTTATGCAAGGCTAGTGAAGTAAAACAATATGGATATGAGAAAGTCCTTCACCCTCTTGTACAAGACCTCAAAACTCTGGAGACACATGGTGTCTTTTTGGAGCAATTAGGGGAATGTGTTAAGGGAACTGTTCTCAATGTATCTGCTGACAATCTTGGTGCTCATTCCTTGGCAGGATTTCAAGAGAGCTTCATCGTGGAACACCCTTGCCGCTTTTGCATGGTGAAAAAGAGTGAAATTCAACAGAAAGACGTACTGTCAGGAAGATTTGAACCCAGGACAAAGGTGAATCATGACAGGCAAGTTGAGGAAGTTTTAAAAGACCAAAATTTGGTAAAACAGTATGGTGTAAAAGGCAGGTGTGTTTTAAATGAGCTTGCTCATTTTCACTCTGTCAGTGGCTTTCCACCTGACATCATGCATGATCTCTTGGAGGGTGTAATACCCATTGAAATGGCACTGTGCCTCAATGATTTAATCAACAAAAAGTACATCACCCTTGAGTATGTGAACAGAACAATCAAACAATTTCCATACAAATTCATAGACAAGACCGATCAACCTCAGGTCATTCCAACTACATTTGCCTCAAGAGGCACGATTGGGGGCAACGGCCATGAAAATTGGGCACTTTTAAGACTTCTCCCACTAATGATTGGCTTCGATATCCCAGAAAATGATGCAACATGGGAGATTTTAATGCTTTTGAAAGACATTCTAGAACTAGCGACATCCTTCAGATTTACTGATGATACTATTGATTTTCTTGGGGCTAAAATTTCAGAGCACAGAGGTTTGCTTTTAAAAGTATTTCCTCATTTTGTGTTGCGTCCCAAACACCACTACATCGAACATTATCCACAACTAATAAGGACATATGGGCCACTTAGAGATGTCTGGACCATGCGTTTTGAAGGCAAGCATAAGTTCTTCAAACAAATTATTTGTGAGACAAAAAATTTCAAAAATGTCACACAAACTCTGGCACTCAGACATCAGAGAATGATAGCATACCACATGGACTCGTCATCCTTTTTTAAACCTTCTGTCCAGATGGACAAAGTCACATGTACACTGACTTCATCTTTTCCTGAGAGTGTACAGAATGTGCTTCAGCAGAATTTTGTTACCCAAAGCACTGTCCTTGTCACATCTAAAGTGTGCATTGATGGGATCAACTACAGTCCTGATATGGTTCTGTCTGCTGGTGCAACTTCATGTCTGCCTGATTTTAGGCAAATTGTAAAAATTGTCATCATCAACACTGAAATTTTGTTTCTATGCAAACAACAGACAGCGTGGTACATTGAGCATCTACGTTCCTATGAACTGTGCAGCCATGTATCAAAAATTACAGTCACAAAGCTGTTTGAATTGAATGACCCTTTTCCACTATCACCCTACAAAATTCAGGGCAGAACATTTGTTACAGCAAAACATTATATATTTTGCTAAATTGAACATTTAAAGGGACAGTCCACCTAAAAAAGTAAATTTTTGTTATTTACTCACCCTCATATTATTTCAAACCTACATGACTTTCTTTTGGTGTATAAAATATATTTTAAATAGTGTTTATTAACAAACAGTTTCAGTTCCCCAATGTCTTCCATGGCAACCTGAACGTGTTTGGTTTCCAAATTCCTTAAGTGTACAGCAAAAGAAAGTCATACAGGGTTAAAACAACATGAGGGTGAGTAAATAAAATAATTTCCAGTTTTATCCCTTTATTATTGTGAACTCGAGTGTAAATTTAATTGATTTTTCTCATTGTTAGGTTCACAGAACGCAATGGAGACAAGAACTATACTTAGAGTGATAGTGAATGAAAATGACATACGGAAAATCACACTGCATAATAAACCACAAACTTTGGAGACATTGATGGAGCATCTTGAAGAGAAGTTGGGTCTTCCATACAAGTTTTCTCTTCAGTACGAAGATGCTGATTTTAACAATGCACTAATTAACCTCACAGACATTGCAGATTTACCTGAGAGGCCCACCTTAAAGGTGATCTCTCTTGTACCATCTCCTACAGCAAGTACAGCTGACACAGACATTGTATCTTTGTCTTCTGAAGAAGGGTCATCTCATGTACGCCAGGCTCAGTGGCCAGAGACATTTGAAGTCCCCAATTTTCCTGTAGATATTGAGTTCCGATTGCGCCAAGGAAACCTTCTGTATATGAGAGACCAGACATATATGCAAGTTCCCAGGGACATGAAGCACGAAATTCTTGAAAAACTTGCTGAGTGTATGTACAGCTTCAAAGCATATCCCTCTGACGACGATTTCAATGATGTTGCATCTTCACTAGTCAAAAAACATCCATGCCTCACTGAACCAGGTTCCTCCACTGGATGGAATGGCTGGAAGAACAGCCTCAAGTTTAAAATGGGAAATTACAGAACGAAGCTACGACGAGCTGGATGCACAGATGTTCTTATAAATGTAGGGAAAAGGGGAGGCCAAGATCCTTTGAGAAGTGTTAAAAGGCCTAAACATTTTGAAATTAATTTTCTTCCCAATTATCCTGCTGGTGAGGATGAGTGCAGCATGGAATCTAAACGCTTACAACTTGTGGAGGAAATGAAAAAATGTCATCCAAGTTCCACCCTGATATCACAGAACATGGATTCCACTTTTTCCTTGAGGAGAAAGGAGATTGTTGAGATTGAGTCTCCAGTAAAAGAGACTCTTCAAAGATGGCCATCACTCTTCACAGAACGACAAGTAAGTAACAAATAAATCACACAACCTATAACAACATTTACTTACCCTCATGCCATTCCAGATTTATATGAATTTCTTCAGATACAAATTCTTAAAGTCGTCCATCTCTGAGTGTGAAGAATGTGAAAGCTCTTAAAAGCATATATACATTGATCGTGACATCATTCCATATGACCTTATATTAACTCTCTTTTTCTAAATATACACATTTGCGTTTATCTGAAGAATATCTGTTACATTTGGGACACCATGAGAGTAATTGTGGCAATTTTCAAATATCCCTTTAACACAGTAACCAAAAGCCTAATAGATAAAGCATTGTTCTTTTTCCTTTTACAGATCAATGCAGAGTTTGTTCGCATCACAAGCAAAAACCTCAAGCAAGATTTTTTCACAGCACTTGATCAACATACAGCTCGATTTCTGAAAATTTTTGAAACCAAAAAAGGGGCAGTTGGAAAAAAGCTTTCAGAGTTTCTTGATCAAATTAAGTTGAAGGTAAGCTTGTCATTGCTTCTTTCTTAAACTAAATTCTGTAAAACTTCATTCTATATAAGTTTTTTTTTTCAGGGCAATGTCATCACTTAATTTTAAAATGGGTTTCTTTCTGACTAATTTTAACTTCTTTTTCCAGGGCACTGACATCACTGCTAATCGCACAGCAGTTCTTCGTGGACTTCCTCTACTTCTTGGAGAAGAAACCTCTGACTTTTTCAAAGCAACATTGGCAAGTACCATTCTTTGTATATTTCATTCTAAACTCTAATCCCCCACACATACATCACAAATAGGCATTCAGTCCCAGAAACAGACCAGACACAAAACTTTTTAAATGTAATTGTACATTTTCTTGTGTATGTTCTGCCGTCATTGTACTGTTCATTGTGTTTTACAATGTCTAATTTTCACACAACATTTTAAGCATTGTTTATCTCTGTTAGTTGTATGTTGAACAGAAAGTGATGGTCCTGATTCTTTAAGATACATGTACATTTGTGAGATTTAATTTTTCTAATGTAACCAGAATTTTAATAGTGCTGTTTTTTTTTTTTTTTTATTAGGACTGTGATTGTGACATACCCCAGATTTCCATCGGGATTCTGACTGTGATAACAGAAGGCAGCCAGGATTCTTCACAAGCACTGCATTTAGAGAATTCACACACCGCAATTATCCTTGAAGGAGCCATTGTGATGGACAATATTGAAAACCTCCCGGATGCCATGTGGCTACTTTTTGGGCTGATATATGCGCTCAATTTGGAGTACCCTCCACAGCTCAAGAACACCTTTGATTTTATTCAAAGAGTGTTTCTTTCTCTGGGACACAAATCCCTGAAACCAAAACTACAGTCCCTTAAAAACATGCTGCTCATGTAAGTGAAGGCTTTTTCAGATTGTTTTAAAGTGATAGTCCGCCCAAAACTGAACGTTCTGTCATTATTTACACTCCCTCATCTCTTTCCAAAACTGTAAGTGAAAGGGTCTAGTCTTAAAACAAGTCACAAAGACATCTTGATAATCTTTTTGGATCTTTTTTTAGTTTTGGTTACCTGGACTTTTAATAGAGGGACATAAACCGCTCAGGGTTAATTTAAAATATTTGAGTTTCAAAGACTATCCAAACTTACAGGTTTGGTATGAGATGTGGGAGAGTAAATTATGACAGAATTGTCAGTTTTGGGCTATCCCTTTACTGTATCTTTAAGCTTGTTGCACAGATTTTCTAAAATACACAAAAAGGTTTTGAATCGTATAATGGTTTTATTGTTGAATATTTTTGTTTAACATATTTTTACACTGCAAAGTTTAAAAAATTGCATTAAGCTAACGTTGATGCTTTTAAAAGGTCAACTGTTCCTCAGTTCATTTCAGGTCAAAGATTGTCAAATTCGAAATTCATTCATCAGTCATATATATATATATATATATTTTTTTTTTTTTGGTTGCACTTGCGCTGCTCATTTGTTAACAGGAGATGTGCTTTTTGTGATTAAAGTAAAAATCGTTTTATATTTAGGAGTGTCTAAAGATTGCTTGGTACACTGTATTTTACAATTGATAATAAAATAATGTTTTACCTGAGGTCAGGTGTTGCTTTTTGTCATTACTTAATTTTTTTAGTTCAGCTTACTTCAATTTTTTAAGGCAATCAGTTTCCACATTTTTTCCTAGTAATGTGAACTCTAATAAGAAGTTAACACAACTAATGATTTTGAGTCAGCTTTACTCAAGTATACTTGATTAAAAAGTTTGGTATACAAATGTTATTAAGTTGTGCCAACTAAAAAATTATAAAATACTTTACTTGGAAATTTTAAGGCAATCGGTTTCCTCAATTTTTCTAAGTAAAGTCAACTAATTACATTTTACAGTGTGGGTAATTTTATCTCTCCACTTCACTGAAGTGATATATGGATGTACAGTTGTTCCCTATGTAGAGCTCTTCAGACTGAACACATCCATTCTCTAGAGCTCAAAGTAAATATGGTCGAATATCCTTTGAAGGCCACTTGGCAGCGCGCTAGCGAGGGATTGGAACGCACCCGGTGAGTCAGGCCTCTAGTTAACTCCTGCGGTCCCAGCAGCATTTCAGAGGGAACGCAGAGCCATGCTCATAAATCATGCGATCGAAGCAGGCAGCCTCAGACAACCCTCTTACCTTGGACACGGACAGGGACGCCAGGCACAAACAAGACAAATGTATTTATTTTGAACAGGAAACCACGCGAGGTCTATCAGGACGAGGGAAGTGCGTCCAGTGGCGCGGCTTTATTTGTACCGCTGTATTTTAATAAGCATCAAACCCAAACAAGATTAGGTGCTTCCAGTTTACAAAATGTCAGGGAAGGCAGCACTATCAGTCATAATAAATGGGCTCATGCAAACAGAGGGGTCTTTACCATGCATAACAGTATGTTTGGAGAGCATTGCGCAGATGCTGGGCGCTGATATGCAATTATTCTAAAGAGTATCAGAATCCGAGCATGAGCTGGACGTTGCGCCACCACGGCCCTGAGTGTTGCATTTGTCTCCACTGCTCAGGAGGAAAACAGGTGCTAAGAAAAGAACGATCCAGGAATAATAATCATGCTGCTTATGTGCATTGGACTGGACTGTTGCATCGTAGTGAAAAAAAAAAAAAAAAAAACATCTCATAATTTAAAGTGTAATCAAATTGATTAATTAGTTACCTTGTTATGTGAATACTTTCAGAAAAATAATGAGTACTACTTTCCGCAGTATGTTTATTTGATATATTCTGTTATCATCCAGGCAATGAATCTGATATTTGACCATTTTGAGATTATTGGCTTTCACTATTAACTGCATCAGGATGGTTGATTGACAGAAGTGTTATTGACCACGGTCTTTCCATTACAGACTGTTTGTGACAAACCAACCTCTCTTTGTAAATAAAATATAAACATTATTTGTATAGTATTACACTGTAAGTCAATATTTACTTTTACCCCACCTGACAAAATATGTTCTAAGAATGTTTACTTTATGTTTTGAAAACGTTATGTCTGAATGTTTTTTGTTGTTGTTGTTGGTTATGAACATTAAATTTGTACATAACATGAAATTTTATCATTTTGCAAAAAATAATGGGGATGTTGCTTTTGGATGTTCTCAGAACAAACAACAACAAGTGACATGTGATTAAATTGGCCACTGAAAACGTCTTGGTTATGTATGTAACCCTTGTTCCCTGATGGAGAGAACAGAGACATATTGCGAACTAAATATGGGGTCTCACTTGGGAGGCCAATCATCTCTGTGTTTAAGAGAAAATGGCAATTAATTATTTCACGGGGGTTGCTGCATACCTGAGCCACTCCCCGTGCCTATGGGTATAAAAAGGTGAGAGGTGCATCCACTTTTCAGGAGAAGTTCCCTATCTGTCGGTTACTATGATTTATGTCGAATGACATATGGGGTCCATGGAAAGTGCCACAACCTGAAAACTGTCAGAACCCTGTGGCGCTGCAATTGTCAACAAGCCGCAGCGTGTCTCAAAAGCTATGCTAAGACCTTAAACTTCCCAAAACCCCAGTGCAAATTCACTGACCTTGGTACCAAAGGGGACCAAATGGATGAGTACATTGCTGCTGGAGAAGGCTGTGCTGCTGTTCTGTCCACAAAAAGTTTTTTGAAGAGATTTCAACCTTCAGTGAAAGATTGCTTCAAATCTTTCCTATTTGTTCTTTTAGCTTGGCAGAACGATGGGGAAGTGAGCCTTAGGAAAAGGTTGATACATAGACCACATCCTACTCGCAGGGAAGTGACATGTGGAGATACTGATATGGATGACCCAGGGGGGCTTAGAGTAGGGATGGAACAGCTGCCAGAAGAGACTGACAGAGTGGGTCTGTCAAGGGAAGACACGGGCTTACCAAGAGGGAAACCTTACCATGGAAGAATACACATATGGTGTTACCTGTAGGGAATCAAGCCATATGGACACCTAGCCCAGTACAGGGTCTTACCGGGACTCCAGGCATGCTAACAACAGTACTGGGCCTGGCCTCAGACTGCTCTGCCAATAACCTGTTACCCAACACACAGGAAGTAACCGGCTCTACACAAAGGTTGTAAAATCTCACAAAGGTATTAGGTGTTGCCTAGCCTGCTGCTCGACAGATGTATGCACCAGCGTATAGGAGGAGGCAACACTCCATGTGGAGTGAGCTCTCACCCCCAGGGGGCACAGCTCGCCTTGGGAATGGTACATCAAAGAAATGGCATCCACTATCGAGTGGGCCAACCTCTACTTGGAGACAGCCTTCCCTTTCTGCTGACCTCCAAAGCAGACCAGGAGCTGCTCAGAGCTTCTGAAGCTCTGAGTTTTGTCTATGTATATGCAAAGCACTGTTACGGGACACAACAATGCCAAGGCTGGATCTGCCTCATCCGGGGGGCTTTGCTTGCAGGTTCACCACCTGGTCTTGGGAGGGAGTGGTGGTAACCTTGGGCATGTATCAAGGTCGGGGTCTCAGGATAGCGTTAGAGTAGGCTGGCCTGAACACAAGGCACTCTTCACTTACCTAAAAATTATTGTAGGTCCCAACCCTCTTGATGGAAGTGAGCGCAATCAGCAGCACTGTCTTGAGAAACACGAACTTCAGCTCTACTGAATCAAGTGGCTCAAAGAGACTCCTCTGAAATCCAGCCAGAACAATAGAGAGGTCCCACCCAGGAGGGTATCTGGGTGTCCTAGGAGGATTTAACCTTCTGACAGCCCTCAGGAACCTAACGATCAAGTCATACTTCCCCAGTGACCGGCTGTCCACTGCATCAAGATGGGCTGCAATGGCAGCCACATACACTTTCAAGGTGCAGGGTGACAGCCTTCACTCAAACCTTTCTTGCAGGAAAGAAAGCCCGACTCTGACCAAGCATCCCCGGGGGTCTCTGGCGAAAATAACACCAATTCATGAACAGACTCCACTTCAAAGCATAGGGCTGCCTTGTAGATGGAGCTCTAGCCTGAGTGTAAGTATCTACCACTGCTGGTGGCATATCACTAAGGTCTGCCATGTCCCATACAGAAGCCACACGTGGAGGTTCCAAAGAACTGGACGTGTGTCCCATATGGTTCCCAGCCCCTGAGAGAGAAGGTCCCTCCTCAGTGGCATGTGCCAGGGAGGAGCTGTCACAAGGAGCATGAGTTCCCAAAAAACAGATCCAGGTGGGCAAGTAAGTCGCAACCAACAGGACCTGTTCCTCGACATCCGTGGCCTTGCACAGTGTCTCTCG
This sequence comes from Carassius gibelio, assembly GCF_023724105.1. Lineage (NCBI taxonomy): Eukaryota > Metazoa > Chordata > Actinopteri > Cypriniformes > Cyprinidae > Carassius > Carassius gibelio. The sequence goes on from NC_068387.1 coordinate 4,340,815, forward strand.
CAGTGGAAAGACTCATGGGGAGCAAACAGGTCTACCATGTCTTCTCCAAATCGATTCTAGATCAGTAGGACTCTCTGGAGATGGAGTCGCCATTCCCTAGGGAAAAAGAGCCTTCATGAGAGTGTGTCAGCTGTGCGATTGAGCTACCCCGGAATGTGGACAGCACGCATCGACTTGAGCCGTGTCTGACTCCAGAGGAGGGGATGGCGGGCAAGATGAGAAATGCGATCTGATCGTAGACCGCCCTGTCGCTTGATGTATGAAACAGCTGCAGTGTTGTCCGTGCTGACCAACACATGCTTGTCTAGCAACAGTGGCCAAAACCACCGTAAAGCTAGATGCACTGCTAGCAACTCCAGACAGTTGATGTGCCAAAGCAGTCGAGGTCTGTCACCCAGCCAGCCCGTGTTGGAGGCATCTGTCATGACGACATGCTGGGACACTTGTTCTAAGGGCACCCCGGGCCGTAAAAAAAGCAAGGTTCGACCAGGTGCTGAATAGGCGGCAACACATTGGTGTGATGCTGACATGATGTGCACGCCATGCCATGTCCATCTCGGGACTCAGGATTTTAACCAGTGATGAACTGGTCTCATATGAAGCAATCTGAGCAGCATGACTGAGGCTGTGGATGCCATATGCCCCAGGAGCCTCTGAAAATGTTTCAGTGGTACCACTGTCCTGCCTCTGAAGGAACTCAGGCAGTTTAGCAACAAAAGGGCACACTCGCTGGTGAGACGCGCTGTCATACTCACCGAGTCTAACTCCATACCGAGATAAGAGATTCTCTGCATAGGGGAGAGCTTGAAAATACTTCATTTTATTTTTAAATTATTATTTATTATTGTTATTTTTTTTTTTTCATCATTTATGAACTTGCCAATTAAAGACTTTAAAACTTGGATTTTTTTTTTTCTTTAACATCTGCTACATTTTTACAGCAGTTTAATTTAGTGGATGTTTTCATCACGAACACAACAAAAGGGTAGTGAATTTGAACAATGCACAAGGGTTAAACTCAGAGATGATTGGCTTCCCCAATGAGACCCCAGATGTCATTCGACATAACTCATAGTGACCGACAGATAGGGAACCCCATTTTGCTTGGCCACTAAAAGGATCCATATGAATGTATAACTGCTGTAATTCATTATAAAAAAAAAGAGAAGATGCACTTGACATTATATTGCCATATTCCTGTTTATTATGTTGACCCAATTCTCTGGCACAGAAACACTGTATGTGCGTGTGCACTAATGGTGACTAATATGTCTTAAGGAAAAATGCAGCTATATTTTCTAGTGAGTTCCAGCCATTTCAAGGAAAAACTCTTATGCATTTACAGCTAATTGAAGTGTTAATTAAATCAAGAATGATGAACAAAGGGGGGTTGGGGTGGAATATGTGTTATGATACAAAATATATTGGACATGATTTGAATCTGAAAAGACCACTACAGACGTCTATCAACCGAAAATCACTCACCTGTCCTGTGTGACACACCTGAAAGAGACGGATTCGCTACCAATCAGAGGTGAGTGGCACTTTTGTCCTCTAGTAAAATCAAGCATATCCGTCCCTCGGGTTGAGCTTAATTGCAATGCAGAGGAGAGGAGAGAGCTTGTCACACTTGACCTTGCCTGACATTAGAGTATTGTATATCTGCAATGCTAAATAATGAGGATATCACAGAATCAGGTGCTCAGGTATGAACAGGGTTTAGTAAAATAAAGAAAGAAGGACATACACCAAAGTAATGAACACAAAAACCATTCATCAATTAAACCCCTGCGTCCGCCCATCCGAGCTTCGTCCCCAACCACTGAACAGCAATAACCCAGATTGGCCCCCATATTTATATAAATCTTCCCAAAGTGCCATGTATAGGATAATGGGGGTCATTCACAATGGATTTCAGTAGGTTTGTACCTTTCAAGGGCTCAAATGAGACCCATCATCCTCTTGTTGGATGTGCAATGTTCACTAAGGAAAATGTATTGACGGATCTGGGGCAAAAGGTGACACACTCAAAACACTGTTGTAGATCAGAACATGAAGCCCCATTCACTATACATTGTACCAATGTGAAAAATAATATTCAATTTTTAAAAAAGGACTTGTTAAAAAAAAAAAAAAAAAAAAAAATCTTTAAATAACATCACTGATGAAGAGAATGTAAATACTGTAGGGTTAGTTTGGATTTCATTATGCTTTAAAACTGGCAAGTTCAATAAATTCATTAAAGTCCAAAAAAGCCAAACACACACACAAAAAAGCCAAAGAAAAGAGAGAGAATTTGGAATAATTAACTTTCTCTGCTGCATTTTATAAATACATGTATAAAAAAAAAAAAAAAAACTTTTTATTACAAGTTAAAATAACTGTTTTCTTTGATATTTTTTATTATTATGTTTATTTATTTATTTTTATTTTGCTGTGATCAAAACTGAATTTTCAGCATCATTACTCCAGTTTTCAGTGTCACGTAATCCTTCAGAAATTATTCTAGTATGCTGATTTACTGCTCAAGAAACATTTCTGAATATTAATCTATACTTTCGAAGACATTAAAAAAATAAAATAATTATTCCAAACTTTGTACACCTTAAAAAAGACCATCAAACAAGAAAGAGCTCATTTTCCTGCTGACAGTGGGGAAAAAAAGCAGTACACACACGTAAAAAGACAACAGAAATAATCCTGAACACTCACAGCTCTTGTTCAAATTGATTTCCTGTGTCCTACTAAGTCAATGTCTTCTTGCCTTGTTTCAATAGTTTGCCTGTTTGACCTTTCCTTCTCATCTTCTTTTGGCTGAATTTACGTCTTAGTGTTTGTCTGTGGCCTTTTCAACTTGCTGTGTACAAACCAGTTCACATTACACGTCCCGACAAATTGCTCCAACGATGACAAAACAATTGTATATATATATATATATATATATATATATATATATATATATATATATATATATAAACTCTCAGACTTTGTGTGAACATAGGGGACACCATAACTATACAGTCAGCAAATATATAAACTGCGCTGACATCATTTTTTGAAGGCAACCCCTTAAAAAAATATAATAGAAAATAGCAACATTGTCGTGGAATACATTAATCGCAGTACTTCACTTAAGTTCTTATAAGGGATGCACTGAAATTATTTTTTGTGTTTTTTGTTTCATGTCTTCTTATGTCCAACATATATCTTAAACATATTAATTATTGAATGCAGACCTGCTGTTTGTTTGAGTCACAAAAAATGGGATGAGCACCGTCACATAAACTAAGCCTAGTGGAGTCAAAGCACCATGATGGTGCCTGATGGTCCATGAAACCTCACAATTTTGCAGATGACACAAGTATAAACCAGGCTTCAGCACAAAGAACACTTTAGTTTTGATGCAAATGATGAGCATACATGTCCGGCTGAATATGTAGCTTTTCAAAGTATACTTAATTTCATAGGATTCCATCATTATTCAGACCTTGACTAAAAGGTATGAGTGAGAACAAAAAAATCCTTCCTTTAAACTTCTTTTAGCAAAATGTTTTAATAATTTTGATGCTTAACCAGAAACTAGCACAGCTGTTGAAGAACAGGAGAGACCTGCTCTCTAGAGAGAATTCACAAAAAAATTATTACAGCTGAATTATGGACCAGGTGAATTTACGAAGAAGTTTAGAAGGAAGTCCAGAGATAAGACCATTGCAATAATCAATATTTGATGTAATCAGTGCATGTATGAGAATGACAGTGCAATGTTAATGTTAATGTTACATATATATATATATACAAATTTGATGTGCAACAGTTTTTAACTTCAGCTAAACATCGGGACAGAAAAGGCAGAAGAAGAATATTGGTAGGCATATAATTCAGGAAGAGCTGGGTGTCATCAGCAAAGCAGTAAAAATTAACACCATGTATCCTACATATATGACAAAAGGGCTTTATATGAATAATAAATAAAAGAGGGACCAAAATTGAGCCTTGGGGAACACCAGTGGAAACTTGAGATGACTTGAAATGTAAATTTAAATGTAAATGTTAATGTAAATGTAAATGATTGAGATTGAAAATTTGATTTGTACAAACTGAGTGCAACCAGAAATATACAGTAAACCAAGACAGGGGGTACTCGTAATTCCAACAGAGACTAGCTTGTCCAGGAAAAAGTTATATTAGATTGTATAGTAGGCTGCAGATCAGGCAAAATGATACTTCAGATCAGTAGTTTGATGTTTTTGTTTTGTCTTTTACATTTATTTTTCTTTTGTGAAACAATGGGCTGGAACAGTATTGCCATTAATTCTGATCCAGTTCGATTCAAAGTCCCAGAATAGCAATTCGAGGGCACCCAACTGATTCATTCTTGAGTGGCTGCACAAGTTCACAATCACCTTTTCGTGATTGCTCAAATTCACCAATGACAACATTTCATGTTTATTCTGACAACTTCAGTTCCACTAATGCTTACAAATATTTTATAACTGTGGAAACTATTTTCATATTATATGGTGACGTGTTTATCAGAATAAAAAAAAAAAATGCAAGAGCATTTGAGAATGTTTTTTTTTTTTTTTTTTTTTTTTTTTTACAAATTTATTGTAAAGTAATCCATTTAATACACACATATTTACATTTAATTATATAGCGTTTATGGCAAAAACTAAATTTAAATAACATTTTATTATGAATTTGCTACATGAATCACAAAAAATGATAGCCTACATTTTAAATTCAAAACAGAAATGTAAACATTTTCAAATTGAACTGAAATAAGAATCAAATGTTAAACAAAAATTTAGTTTAACTTGTGCAAAAATAACTAAAACTAAAATCAATAGAACTATATAGACATTTAAAAAGGAAAATCATGACAAAAAAATTACTAAAACTTTCAAATGAAAAAGAAAATATAAAAATAAATATGGATTAACAATAAGACAGATCAGTCTAAAACTTTACTTTTAGAGAACTTACTTTTAAACAAAGAAGATGATGCTCAGTATTTAGCATGTAGAATCTTCCAAATCACTTAAGAGGTTTCATTTCTACCTTAGAAAGCAGATGTTAAGCAGACAGTAGACAACCAAGCAACTCACTAGACGATATGTTGTTTAAACCCCTTTTTTTATTAAATCATTGAACAAACATTTTATGCAAAGATGGCAAATTTATTCGCAACATTAATGTTTCTGCAGTCCACTTTCATTTCTGCTGCTCATTTCCCAGACATCTGTTCAGCTCACAGTGTCACAACAGTCTGTCAGATGCAGCCTCATGCTGAGCTAATTGGTAATGGGAAGCTGTGTTTTTATCTTCCATTAGCCACGCCTAATGAAAGACAGCAAGACAGCTACACGTGTCTGACCTCTGCCACTTGAGCTGCTGTCTGTCATTGAAACCAAAACACCCAACATGTGGAATATCACCAATTATGAAGATGTTCGGAAGTTAACCATCACTATACACATCTTTCTTAGAGTTAATTGTGTAGACAGCCTATGACGTCACTACCAGTGTGACCACAGTATAAAAAGGACCCAATACAACACTTTTTTTTTTTTGTTTGTTTACGTTAGCAGCAGATACCCGAGGTGTTTCGTGTGTGTGAGTGAGAAGCAAGGACCCTCAGCTCTCGATGGAGTTGAATGTGCTCATTGCACTTACTTTGCTTATTTCTTGGTGGATGTGTGTGCATTAAATGTTCGACTCACAAAGAGGTGGATTGTGCTCATCGTGATGCATTCGCGGGACTACTAAAAGGGGAGGTGAGTTGACCATTTACTTGAGACTGTAGACAGCGTTTGCATGAGTGCATTTACCTATTGATGGAGTTGAACAAGCTCATAGAAACACACTCACGGTAGCAGTTTCTGTTCTCGCTTCATTTCCGAGGAAATCTAGCGCTTGAAAAAGGCATGTTTATCTCCCACGGGAGGTGAATACATGCTGCTTGTTGTGGTGAATTCTTTCTGCCTATCACCCATGGTTTGAGTCCCACTGTTTGCTGAAGCAATTAGTCGGACCATTCGTGGAGCTTATAGGCAGAGCATTGGAGAGACCTCACATTGTAGCTGCACTCCAGTAACCCATGCAGTGCGCCTTTCATTTCATTTCAGGGTTGAGCCTACTCTGTCTGAGAGTCAAGGGTTGTATGCCCCATGCATTGGGACCTCCCCCACCCTGGGGACCTCTCGTGTTGTACAGTATCCTGCAATGCATCTGTCAGTTAGGCTTCTCCTCTTTCTCAAGTGTAGGCTTACGAGCCTCATTTATTCTTGGCCCTGAACTGAGCTGGTGGTCCCTACCCGGGAGTGTGTGTGGTTGAGCACCATTTTCTCTGGGGTTAGGTGCTTGACTAGGACCTTGATCTGGGACCTCTCTCCCTTTGTTCTGGTGACCTCTTGGGGTTTGTGGTCTAGTAGAGCTCTCCAATTAGGTTCCCCTTAGCCCATGTTTAGGCCTGTGTAGCCTCCTTGATCCTCTCACTTCTCCCGGTTGAGCTGATGCCTCTCACCTATGAGTAGGTGTATTTATTTTCCTTCATGGACAAGAGCCTAACAAGAGCCGTACCGCATGCTTCTGAGGGCTGCTTGTGGGTATGTCTATAGTACAGAATCCTGGTTCCCTTGATAACTGGTTGCTAGCTTGTCTTAATGGACATCCCTGTCAATACCATCACTGGAGAACCTTGACACCGAGCTGTTGTTCATCAAGGCCCCAAAATTGTGCTCCGTGTCTTCTGGAGGAGGTAGCTGCCAGGTTGAGCATGGCAGTATTCCTCTCACTCTTGAGGGATATTGTGTACCATGCTCCCTGATGACCTCACCAGGAGTTTTGGCTTTGAGAAGCCATCCTGGCCAAGCTGATTATGTGAGCTATTTCATATCACACCCTTAGAGGCTTCTTGAGGTCTAAGCTCCCTGTGACCACTCTGCACATGTACTGAGCTTGAGTTCTCCTCTCTTTGAGTTGTTGAGTAGCTCTGCTCTTGGAATACCACTCTGCAGTCATGATAGGTTGTCAGGCCCACTATGGACCACAATTTCCCTAAGATATGAGTGTGATTGTACTCCCTTCATTCTGAAGGCTTATTATTGAGTACTCATACTGAGGAGCCCTAATCATGTGCATGAATCGCTTTTGGTCCCATACCTCCCTTAGTTATGGGGGGGAGGGGGGGGGGGGGGTTGGTGGAAGAGCCTGCTGCTCCCACAAGCCTCTTCAGCAGGCTCCTTTCAAGCTTAGCTTTACGGGATCCTCACTCTATAGAGGTATACAGGTATCCACTATATTCCAGGGGGATGTTCTGAGACAGGTAGATTGGCTGTCTTTGAAGCCTCCCTTGGAGGATGAGGGTTTGATGTATGAAGTCCCCCTAGGAGAATGAGGGGTTGATTTATGAATCCCCTTAGGTAACAGGCCAGGGTCTGGTAATATGGTAAGCCTAGATGCCTAGCCATATCCCCTTAACCCTTTCACACATGGAGGTCACTACAGTGGATAGATATTTGGAAGCCATTTTGAACAATTTAAATTGTAGCACCAGGTCCCAATCACCAACTGGCAAACCCACAAAGTATTGTCTACAATTCCATTTAATCACTGTCTTTGTATCTCTTTTTTTTGTTTTGCGATATTACATAATATATTCAAAATGGCTACAAGGAAAACATTTAGACAGCATACTAAATTGAAACTCAAACAGTAATTTTTAAATACCCTTTTTATCTGTATTATACAGAAAACAATATAACAGCAAATTATTTCATGTTTTTACCCATTATTTTTTATTTATTTATTTTTAAAAATAAACATGTATGTAAAATTTGACTCTTGCAACACGATAAAAAAAAGTTGGGACAGCAAGAATTTACCACTCATTAACTCCCATTTCTTTTCACACTTAAACTAAATGACGTTTAGGAACTGAGGACACCAGGTGATGAAGTGATTAATTTTATCCATAACAAATTTAAATGTCTATGTCCAAGTATATCACATTTTTTCAGTGTAGCTTAATATAAATATTTATGAAAAATATGTTAAATGTGTAATGTTAAATGTTGACAATGTTGCAAAATTCACCAGGTTTTAAAGGGGTTATATGATGCGATTTCAAGTATTCCTTTTCTTTGGAGTGTTACAAGCTAAAGTCTCAAACCCAAAGAAATATTTTTTATAAAAGTTACGACTCGTCCACGCCCTCCTAAAATGCCTCGTGTAAACAAGCCCCCACTGGTCTATGTCATGATTTGGGAAGATTTGCATAATGCTGCCCAAATGTTCATTCAAAGAAAGAAGGTGTAACCTTTGATACTGCCGGCACCATGTCGTGTAAACGCTGTTTCAATGTGGAAGCAAAAATACTTTGTTTGACCTTTCAAAAGAGGACACAACTAGAATCATCAGTGGTTAAGTTGTATTTACAACACTGTTCCAGAAAAGTTCAACCCAAGTATTCAGATGTGTGCAGATAATTTTATAGAGGACTGCTTCCTGATCCTGGGAGAGTATAATACAATGCTGGCTCTTCTGACACACAGTCTGTATGTACGTTTACATTTGTAAAGGATTTGCCACTGATGATTCAAACATGAGTTTTGAGCAGTGTAGAGCAGCGGTTCTCAATTCCAGTCCTCTGCCCCCTGCTCTGCACATTTTGTATGTTTCTCTTATGGCTTCAGATGTTTGTGCTATTCGAACGTAAGTGCATTGCGAAGTGGACATCACAGGATATTCCCCCATGATTCCAGTTCGAAGCGAACGTATATTTTCTATTTAAAGTGCATTGAAGTGTGTGCATTGACGGTTATTCTCAGGGAACCATGGTTACATGCGTAACCTGAGACGTTCCCTTTCGAAAGGGAACTCCACGCTGGGAATGGATTTGTCTGTTCTTGTTTATTTGGATACTGCCTGGACTGTTTACCCTTTTGGATTACCCCTTAATAAATATCTTACCTGCACTTGGATCTCTCCGTGTTTCCTTGTATCACGGTCGTAACAAAGACTCTCAAATGAGAGGAAACCTACAATGCTCAAACCTGGCAGGGGTGCTCTCAGCATTACGACTCTCTAAAGCGAGGGGAGACCTGGCTACACTCAGTGCCAGAGGCAGTAAGCAAGGCTAAACAGAGGAGCCTACACTCATAAAACTGCCCATGACGTAGCTCTGAAGAGTGAAGGCTTCAGCAGGATGACTCTCTTAAATGAGAGGAAGCCTAACACTCAACCCTAGTTTGAGCTCTTAAGAGTGGAGGCCTCAGCATGATGACTCTCTAGAGCGAAAGGAGGCCTAACAACACTCAGCACTAAAGACAGTTGGGGAGACTCACAAAACAGGAGCCTACTTAACAAAATTACTGTCCAAGCGGAGCTCTGGAGAGTGGAGGCTTCAGCAGAATTACTCTATTAACCCTTAATGCTTGTGGCTTGAAAGGGCTTAAAGATAGGATCTATTGTCAAATAGAAAAATGTTTGCCATGATCGAAAGTTTATGTAGGGTGTAAATATACTCATCTAATTTGCATATTATGACATCACCAGGACATAGTATGTACATGAGGAACAGGACTGTAAAATAAAGGGTAGCACTTTATTTTACAGTCCTGTTCCCCATGGACATACTATGTACATATTATATTTATTACAATAACTATGTAATAACTAGGTACTAACATTGAACCTACCCCTAAACCTAACCCTACCCCATGTAGTTACCTTGTATTACCAGAACTTTCCTAGATAAATAAACTGTAAGTACACTATAAGTACATGTAAGTACACGTACTGTAAAATAAAGTGCAGCCAAATAAAGTACTACCCTCAAACCTGGTAGGGGAGCTATTAAGAGTGGAAGCCTCAGAATGACGACTCTGAGAGTGAGAGGAGGCCTAACAACACTCAGCGCTAAAGACATCTAGCAAGGCTCACAAAAAGGAGCCTACATACGAAACTACTGTCTAAGCGGCGCTCCAGGGAGTGGAGGCTCCAGCAGGAGGACTCTCTAAAATGAGAGGAAGCCTAACAATGCTCAACCCTGGTAGAGGAGCTCTTAAGAGTCAAGGTCTCAGCTTAACGACTCTCTAAAGCAAGAGGAGGCCTGGCTACACTTAGTGCCAGAGGCAGTAAGCGAGGCTCAAGGAATAGCCTTCAAACTTATATCACTGCACATGACGGAGCTCTGAAGAGTGAAGGCTTCAGCAGGATGACTCTCTTAACAGATAGGAAGCCTAACACTCAACCCTCTTAGAGGAGCACTTAAGAGTGGAGGCCTCAGCGTGACGACTCTCAGAGTGAGACGAGGCCTAACAACATTCAGCGCTAAGGACAGCCAGTGAGGCACACAAAAAGGAGCCTACATACCAAAGTACCATCTAAAGGGAACTCCGGGGAGCGGAGGCTCCAGCAGGATGACTCTCTAAAATGAGAGGAAGCCTTAAAATGCTCAAACCCGGTAGAGGAGCTCTAAAGGGTCAAGGTCTCAGCATAACGACTCTCTAAGCCGAGAGGAGACCTGGCTCCAGTGCCAGAGGCAATTAGGGAGGCTCAAGAAAGACCATACAACTCATATCACTGCCCCTGACGGACCTCTGAAGAGTGTAGGCTTCAGTGGGATGACTCTCAAAAACGAGAGGAAGCCTACACTGAAAAAATGGCAATGGGCAGATTGTTCAATTTGCACAAATGCATTTCGTATTTCCTAAATGATTATTTTGTTTCTTATCTAAACATATTTTAGTCTTGTGCCATTTATTTAATGCTGACGAATGTTCAACCTGTTAGAAATAATCATGTTTAAATTATATAAATTTGTTGTGTTTTCTCTGGAAACTCCGCCCCCTGCGAATACGCAAAGGAAAAACAGTTCGCCATTTTCTCTCTAGCTTTGGATGTTTTGGATGGTGTAAGCTGCAAGTTATCGTGGAACGCTAAAGCCTGAAGGTAATTAACATTTTGAACTGAAATGCTATTGAGAATCAGTTAGTAGTCAGTTTTGAACGTATTTTCACTGAGGTAAACATTTTTATGTAATTACCTTAACATTTCTGATTTCATGGTTTCAAGGCAAAATTTAGTGTGAATGTTTAACAGTAACAGTTACCTGTTTAACATTATGACTTTTATTAACATTTTTCAAATTGTGTACATTCCTTAAGGCATATGCATTCGTATTTTATTCTGTGTATGACAACTAATTATCTTCAGGAAGGGATGGCGCCAAATACTTTTGGGTGGTGTAACGTTAAGGGATATAACGTTACTTACAGAACATTTAGGCCGTCTGGCTGAACTATGTATCTTTTAAACTTGATCACAAAGAAAATACTTGTTATTCTGTTTATTTCGAATTCTCTTTAAAAGAAAGTCATTTCACTTTTTTTTCAGGGTGCAAACGGGGATTTTACAAAACGTAATCGACTTAAATTGGGAAATAAAAAATCATAAAATGCATGCCACACTCAAATTTACTTTCATATTTCAAATCCGAACTAAAATCTTATATACTCTTTTTATGTTTTATGCTGCAAAATAGTTATTTCCGGTTCGCGAACGAATCTTTCAATTTAATCGGTTCTTAGTGAACCGTTTGAACCAGTTCACCAAATCGAATTGAATCGTTTGAAACGTTTCGCGTCTCCAGTAAGCATTAATACACAAATTAGTTAAGCTGTTAAACTTTTTTAAGGAGGCTGACACTCACTCGGAGTCAAAATAAAACAATATCCTGGAGTAATTCATTTACTCAAACAGTACACTGACTGAACTGCTGTGAAGAGAGAACTAAAGATGAACACCGAGCCGAGCAAGATAACGAACGAACACGCCCACTGCTGGAGCGCTTCTCGTTCTCGAGTCAAGAACCGGTTGCATCGGTTGTCAGATCCCCAGTACACTGAACCAACTGAACTGAGAATCGTTTCTGTCGTGTAATTTTACAAGAGGAGAAAATTAAATGTGTAAACTATCAAGATGATATCAAATGGTAATCTTCCAGGTCTATGGCGGTTAAAATAGCAAGTAATCCACAAATCACAAGCGTGCTGGAAGCCTAGTCAGTACGAATCACGGATAGACTAAGATCTATTAAAAACATTAACTACTGTTCACTAATGAAAGCTCATAGTAAGCCTTACTGTTAAAATAATAATTTATAATTTTATTTTTTTAAGTTAAGAAGGAAATGTGCTCAATTCTCTAAAATCATTACTAGCCTACCTCTGAGAAAATGTTATTGCTTTAAAACTAATGCATTTTTTTCTTATATTTTACAGATATGAGATTCATCTAGTCAAGTGCAATTTGATTGGAAATGCTCTATAGAAGTGGTGAGTTTTTTTGTCAATCTACCGCAAGTAAATTTGATTGCCTTTTTTCTATTTTCAGTATTCCTCTCTATTAGGGCTGGGTAAAAAATATAGATTTCTCGATTTTAGTCAATTTTCATTTTTATGAACCAATATCGATTCTTAAATACCAAGAATCTATTAATCATCCTGTTTTCAGTTGATGAATGAATGGATAAGTGTAGTGCACATCCCATCCAATAACTCACAATAATCTTTGTGCTTTGTTATTATTGATATGAAACAAAGTCTCAGATTTCAAATTACGTCCATTTCCTTACTAAATTCAAAAACATAAATACCGTTTTGGCGCTGTGGCGTGAGATCGCTCAGGCTCAGCTCAAGAGAAGCATATGATCTTCTCTTCCTCAATAATACCAGTTACAGCGCGAAATAAACATGAATGAGCATTAGGGCTGTCAACTAGTATTCTAAATTGGAATATATATATTCAAAAAGGTGAAAATTAGAAAAAAAGGTGAAAATGTGAACACTATAAAAGAATCGTGTAAAAGCAAAACCCAGTTAACCTTGAGATTATTAGAACAAAATATATGGCTATGAGAACATGTCCAACTAATTAGTGCTGGGCGGTTGACCAAAAATGTATATACAGTTTTTTTGTTTTTCAAAATTATACTGGTTTTCCGGTTTATGATGGTTTAGGTGTCTAAACAAGCAGCATGTGCTGTCAGTGATTTCAGCCACTAGAGGCCGCTCTCACACTGTATAATGAAAACAGTCTTCTCAGCTACTACAGCAACAGACTCAACCCGGGAAATTTTCAGCAGCTCCAGCAGAGGACGAAACACAGAAAACTATCAGCAGGGATTTTTGCCGATAACCGACCGTTCCACCAATCAACTATCGGTGCCGATAAATCGGTCGACCTCTAATCCCGATGCACTGCATCCTCAATTTTCAATTTTACTTCACAAGTGATGTGTGCGCGCGTGTGCGTGAGTTCACCTATTCGGGAAGTCGCAGTGACATAATTACATTCCAGTTAAGGTTTCAAGGGAGTAAAGCCTGTTTATGCCATTAGGAAATTAAATTTGGTAAAATATTTTTTTTTTTTAAATAAATGTTCATTTAAAAGCAGTGCTCATTCATCAGTGTATTATGTACCCATTAGAGATGCACACAAAGCTTGCATTTCCAGGTATGTCCTTTTTTGGCTGATTTATTTTCAAGATGGAGGCTCAACATGGCTTCCGCAATTAGAACAATAAATGTATTTTAAATGGCAACTTACTTATACACTTACGAGAATACTTAATTAGTTGTTTGAATTGTATAAACATTGAGAACATATAATGTTGAAAGAACAAAGTGTTTTTGGCACAAAAAAAATCAACTTTAACTATTACACAGTGTAGCTTTAATTACTCTTGTCTCGACTCCCTCTGCTGTTGTATGCTACCACGACAAAGCACATCAGTACATTATTACTGGTATTCTGTAATTATCCATCTGCCTGCCGTAAGGTTGCTGACCACTGCACAATTGGGTATCTTTGATCTAAACTTGTAGGACTACCATCCACAATCTTAGAACTGAGGTCTAACAGTAATCTGTAATTAGTCATCTGTCTTTCTTGGTCTTGTCTGGTTCTCATTATATACAAGTTGACATTTTTCATGATATCTACATTAAATGATTGAAATTGCATTAGTTTGAATATTCCCAGAGCAGTTCTGTCGAATCTCATTTTGTCTATGCATTCTGCAGGATGATGACGAAGCCTTCGTCCAAAAATCCACAGAGGAGACCACAGTGGGAATCTAGATTCTCAAATTCTGTGACAGATCAGATGACATCGGGATTGTTCTGGAAGGCTAGAACATCTTGCAAGGCTTGGACAACTTTGCGTTAGCTATGGCAATGCTTTTTGGTCTTATGTATGCCTTAAATCTCAACTACCCACCTGAAATGAAAAATACATTTGAGGTACTGCAGTAGATAGTCTTCTGTTTTTAAATAACTTGATACTGTTCGTTTACTTCTGTAGCACATACATAAAAATGAGTTGTACTCTTAAAAGGAATGCAAGAATTTTAACTCTTATGATTTTAAAATTGAAAACAAAAATGTCAAGGTATGCTTTTGACAACTTGATATTGTTCACCTTTTCCTCTACACCTGTTTGACGGTGTATTTGTCTTAATGTTTGTTTTGTTGCAGTTACTGTATGAATGGTTATTACTGTTCACCTTTTCCACGACATGTTTGACTGTGCATTGTCTTTTACTTGAAGTGATGAATAAATTAAATGAGTAAAGTGATATGAGTACTTATGTGCTGTCATTGTTCATTTACATTTGTTCATGGAATCTAAGATATTTTTAACTTCAAATATCCACACAGAAAGCTTACTTCTAATAGCACAACATTTATTGTAACTTTAAAAAAGAATACAGCGATTTGATTCAAGAAATGTGTTTGCTTGTCTTAGTGCTTTTAAACTGCAGTAATGTTGTTAATGTACTCAAAACTAGTTGATTTTTTTTTATTAAAGTCAGCTTATAGTATTCTGCCCTCAAACACCGGGATATAGTGGGGCAGGTCCAACATGGCAGAGGGGGCCTTGGATTGGAAGCAGCAACACCCACATGGCAAAAGGCTACTCCAACCGAACGGCGGCACATGGTGGTGGAGGAGGTGCGCCACCAGGAGGAAGCAGCCAGGTGTGCCAAGGCTGTCTCCCAAGCCCAGCAAGGCCGTTGGATGAAGTGGGATGGTGTGGAGAGGAGAAAAATCACATGGAGTGAGATGTGGGGTATGGAGGCTAATAGACTAAGTTTCATAATCAGGGCCACATACGACGTTCTGCCCTCCCCAACCAACGTACATCTCTGGTATGGAGAGGACCCAGCCTGTTCCTTGTGTGCAGGTGCAGCCCCAGCAACCCTCAAACACATCATGGTGGGTTGTAAGACAAGCCTAACTCAAGGAAGGTACACCTGGCGCCATAACCAAGTGCTGAGGTGTTTGGCTGCCGAACTTGAGAACAAGAGGGCAACCACCAACGCCGCGCCTCTAAATGCCCAAACTACCATCCCGCGGAGAACAACCTTCATGCGGGAAGGGGAGAAACAGTGGACTAAGCCATCACTCCCAGACTGTGGCCCACTGAACGCAGCCCGGGATTGGGAAATGCGGGTAGACCTTAACCAGAGGCTCACCTTCCCACCCGAAATTGCAGCAACCAACCTGCGCCCAGACCTTGTCCTTTGGTCCAAGTCCTGCCGGCGTGTCTTCATCGTTGAAATGACTGTCCCATGGGAGGATGCCATCGACGAGGCATTTGAGCGGAAGAGGCTGCGATATGCCAACTTAGCAGCTGAAGCAGAGGGGCGGGGCTGGAACGTGAAGGTGTGGCCAGTGGAGGTGGGATGCAGAGGTTTTGTAGCCAGCTCTACCACAAGGCTCTTGAAGGAAGTAGGGATCAGAGGGCAGTCCCAACGGAGGGCAATCAAAGAACTTGCCACTGTAGCGGAACGGAGCAGTCACTGGCTGTGGCTGAAACGTAGGGACTCAACATGGGCTGCCAAATGATCGCATGGTGCCACCACCGTGCAACACACACCCGGGTCTGATCAACCCGTGGTGGGCCAACCCCGGCAGAGGGTGTCTTGTGATAAGTGGCCGAAACACCCAATGAGGTTGGGCACACAACTGAAGATGTGTCTCACTGATGGCACCATGAGAAATTTCACCCCACACAAGATGACATCCCATTCAATTGTTGTACCGAACATTAGGGATTTTTTTAAACATCCAGTCCTACTAAGAATCCTATTCTAAAACTTAATCCGGTTAGTTTTAATTATTGAAACCTCAGCATATATGAATGCAAAATATAAAAATGTCATGTTAGTTTAACAAGCACCAATTATGTATCGAACATATACAAATCAAGTTTATTTAACAAACAAATGGTTTTTTTTAACATATAAAAATCATGTTCGTTTAACAACACTCAGCACTAAAGACAGTTAGCGAGACTCACAAAAAAAAAGGATTCAGTTCAATTAATTTCACAGTGTTGATTCAATTCACGTCAACAACACTCTCGATGCTGAAAAATTCATCAGTTTCGAAGCAACTTCAAATGCAACTCTACAGAAGACACGAGTGTCATTCAGCTCAGTTCAGATTTAATCCATAATAAATGCATTGCATTTAAGAAATATTGTTTTACATCAGGTCTTGCCTTTAATTGGGAATCAAACCCATGACCTTGGTTGCATGTGCCATGCCCTACAGTTTGAAATACAGGAATACATTTCATTGTTTTACATTTTTACCATTGGCACCTGTTAAAAACAAGTGGTACAATCTAAAAGAAGTGGTGCACCAGGCGTTAGCGAGGCCTTGTCAAAGACATGTGATAATATCCTCCTCACACGTCCCTCATCTGCTGGGACTTCATAGAGGGACACAGATGGAGCTCTCCAGCTTTTCCATCCAAGTGAAGCCAGAGAAAATGGAGGAGAACGCAGAAGCACAGGTGAGAAGAAATCAGCCACGAGAATGGGTAGAATGCAGCCGCTGCAGTGATTGGTGTGAAATACAATCTTCTTCTCATAAACCACCACCACAGTTCATCTTATAAGGTGCTCTCATTTTGCTCTGCCAGGTGTAATCTCGCTAGTGCTTTCTGCAGCCAAGGATTGCACAAAAACTAAAAGGAAAGGAAAGGAAAGGAAGCCAAAGGATACAACACCGAGGTGAGAAAAACAGCGGCTGCCTCAGACGGAAAAAGACATATAAGTTTAATAGTATCCTTTAACATCTCCTTAACCCCGCATGCAGGACTCCCCTCAGCCCCCTCCAACCCACGGCCCCAGGCGCTGCTCCCTCGAGGGCTGTTTGATTCTTCTGTCATGGGGGCCACAGGCGGCGGGCTGCTGATGAGCTGCTCACGCCACCGTGAAATGTACCATAACCTGCCAGAGCGAGTGGCCCGGGCGAGATTGCCGTATTTACTTTTTAATCTGGCTGCCTTAATACACACGATAAAAACATTGTCACATTAGATGGTGACAGATGGGCCCGGATATGTTATTGCAGGTCCAGGGGCCTGGGTGGAGAACGAACGGCATTTGGGGGGATTGGTGAGAAAATGGCAGGAGGGGGGACTGACCGTGCTCGGCCCAATCACGATAATTTTTCATCACTCCAATTACATTGTTGAGCGTGCTGCTGCACACAAAAACACACACACGGCCATGCCCATGCAGTTCAGTGACATCAATAAGATAAAATGAGGTGCCCTCATGGGTGTCTCTTCTGCACAGTATATTTTCTCTTAAACAAGACCTAGGCTGTGTTTGCAGTGGAATTTAAACACATTAGGGGCCGTTCACACAGAACGTGTTTTTCCATTCCAATGTGATACTTTCCCATAGTTTTTTATGTAAAAACGCACTACTCAGATGTGTATGACCATTGTGCTCATATTTTTTTGTCTCGCACATGAGCACCGCATTTTAAAAATCAATAAAGTTAAAATAATTTCCACTTTTACATGCTCATCAATGTCAGTTCCAAAACAGCAGGTCAATAAGATCCAGATGATAACTGATGGACTGGAGTGCTGTGGATTATTGTGATGTTTTTAACAGCTGTTTGGACTCTCATTCTGACGGCACCCATTCACTGCAGAGCATCCAATGATGAGACACTGATGCAATGGCACATTTCTACAAATCTGATGAAGAAAAAAAATTATCTATATCTTGGATGCCATGAAGTAAATGTAGTAAATGTTCAGCAAATTTTATTTTTTTGGGTCAACTATTCCTTTAAAGGTGCAATAAACAATTTTTAGCCCTGTTGGAATTGGTTATAACTACACCACCTGGGCTAAAATAGCATCTTTCTCCACTGATGATCATCCAAACATAGCAGTGTATTTTAATTAAGTGAACATTTTTGCAAGCATCATATTAATTCCAATTATCTTATTATATTAAAACAGATGGTTTCTATGATAATGTAAAACAGACACTGAATTTGCCTGTCAGTATAGTCTAGTGAGGGGTTTGAAAGCATGTTTGATCTTGTGGTGTTTAACTTCAAGCCAAGGTCATGGGTTCGATTCCCAGGGAAAGCAAGAACTGATCAAATGTGTACCTTGAATGCAATGTAAGTCATTATAGACAAAAGCTTCTGCCAAATGTGCACATTTGTGAAATCTGAATGGCTTTGTCTTATTACAACCAAAGCATAATGTTTATGCCCCATATGCATCCACAGCTGGCAATATAATCACTGAACATTTGTTTTTATTAATTCTTTCTTCATCTCAGTCCATTGCATTTCCCTCTGTCTGTGTCTCTGTGCCTTCAGCACCCTGAATTTACCAGCTTTGATTCCCATTTCTCTGTCTTTAAATTCTGGCTAAATGTAATAAGTGGGTTTGTTTGTGAAATGAATTTGGTCGGTAATCAGGAGAGTAATCGACTCGACTCCTGAGAGTCCACCGGAACCTCACTCGACTCCTGAGAGTCCACCGGAACCCGACTCGACTCCGGAGAGTCCACCGGAACCTGACCCAACTCCGCAGAGTCCACTGGAACATGACTAGACTCTGGACTGTCTGTGAAGACCTGAGGCGCCTTGGCTTTGGGCACTGTCTCTGGAATGGTCTCGGGCACCGCCTCGGTCAAGGCATCGGGAGCGGCCTCGGACACTGCATCGGGAATGGCCTCAGGCACCACCTCAGTAACAGCCTCGGGAGCGGTCTCGGGCACCGCATCGGGAACGACCTCGGGCACCGCCTTGGCATCGGGCACCACCTCGACCTCCAGAACAGCATCGGGCAATGCCTGGACCTCCGGAACAGCATCGGGCACCGCCTTGGCATCGGGCACCACCTCGGCCTCCGGAACAGCATCGGGCATCGGGCACCACCTCGGCCTCCGGAACAGCATCGGCCACCGTCTCGGCCTCCAGAACAGCATCGGGCACCGCATCGGGCACCACCTCAACCTCTGGAACAGCATTGGGTACCACCTTGGCATCGGGCACCACCTCAGCCTCCGGAACAGCCTCGGGTACCATCTCGGGCACCGCCTCGGGGACGGCAGCGGTCCGCTCAGAAACGTCCTCCTGGACGGAAGCGTCCCGCTCGGGAACGTCCTCCTGGACGGCAGCAACTCGCTCGGGAACGTCCCCCTGGATGGCAGCAGCCCACTCGGGAACGTTCCCCAGGCCTTGAGGAACGGCAGACGCCCGTCTCCTCGTCCTCCGTCCTCTGTGACGGCAGGGCGGTGGCACCTTGAATGACGACTCAGGCATTGAGTCGGCCATCTTGTGCTGAGGCGCTGGCTCAGCAGCCATCTTGTGCTGTGGCTCTAAGCTGGCGACCATCTTGGGCTGTGGTTCTAAGCTGGCGGCCATCTTGTGCTGTGGCGCTGGGCTGGCGGCCATCTTGTGCTGTGGCTCTAAGCTGGCGGCCATCTTGTGTTGTGGCGCTGGGCTGGCGGCCATCTTGTGCTGTGGCGCTGGGCATGTGGCCATCCTGGGCAGTGGTGCTGGGCTGACGACCACCCCGCCGGAAGAGACAGGAGTGGCTGGGGCATCCCACCGACACCGAAGCTGCAGGTAGCACACGAATTCCCAGAATTCCAGTGTCTCTAACTGTGCCATCTCTTCCAGAGACACTGGATTATCCAGACAGTCATTAAAATGATCCTTAAGGGCCATATCATTGTAGCCCATGCCCTCTGCCAGGGACCAGAACACCTGAGCCAGGGCACCCACTTCATTGCCCTCTTGGCGGAGGGCGGTTAACATCAGATACCTTGCTCGCCTCTCCGCCATCTTGGCTGGGGAACGGAAAAACGACATACCGCTGGTTCCTTGTATGACGGAGTCCTTCTGTCACGTTCGGTGTTATGGAAAACACAGGAGAAGGAACCAATTGCAGGAAGTCGTTTATTAAGGGATAATCCAAAAGGGTAAACAAGCCAGACCGGGTCAAAACCAGAAGATCCAAAACAAACAAGAAAACAGACAAGAATACACTACCAGTGTCAGACTACGGAAAGCAGGGAACATCGACATTAAACAAGGACTCCGTAACATAGACTGAAACAAACCAGGTATTTATAGACAGGGTACAAACGATGTAAGTGGGAACAGCTGAATACAATGAATAGTGACGAGAAGGGGATGTGAGACCTCTAGTGGACACCCAGGGATACACAGACCAGACAAACTGTGACATATAAGCAGTCCATCAACCAAAAAAAAAACTTACATTCACTTCATAGCAGTTTCCAGCTTAACACTTTCGCATAGATTATGATCACAAATTTTCATTATCCATTAAAAAAGCCTTGTTATGACTTCAACACACTTTTACCATAATGTATGATTGCCAAAACGAATATATTCTGATGTTTGCATCACATAACCTGCATATGCATGGCTTTTATTATTTCTGAAGTTCAACAATATCAGCGTAATTAAATCGGCAGATTCACATTTGACTGTTTTGCATAAAAAAACTGGACATTTCACTTTGAAAAGTGTCACGAAACAAGCAAAAATCAACAATCTTTCAAAGAACAATGAAGTGCATTTGATATTTTAGTGTGAGGATCAGACAGAAAATATTGTCTTTTGACATCGTGCTCAATTCGTATTTTTGCGTGAATATATTCAAAAGTTCAAATGTTGTGGCAGATGATGTGAAATGAGAATGTGGGTTGTCATTGATGGAAAATTATTAAGAGTGTGGATTTTATGGTAATTTTTGGCATTTTTTTGTAAATTACCCATTACCCATGTAAATTACCATCCACATTCATTCTACTGAAGCAGTGGATATTTGGCTTTTTTATTTATCAGCTATTAGATCCTCTAAAATATGCATTTGATTTATTTTTAATTTCAAATTATTGTTTCATATTGATTCATTTTTATTTATTTATTTTTATTAGAAATGTTTATTTCCAAATTAGGAAATATAAAATAAATATACATTTCATTGCAGCATGTTATTTACTATTCATCATTCATCATTCACCTTGATGTCAAAAAGACAACCACTGGGAAATAATAAGCAGCTGGGACATTTTATATTTTGCAGTACAAAAAATGTCATATACCTGAAAAAACATGAGGCTAAACTATTCAAAATGTACACAATGAGAATAATTTCATTTTGTGCTGATCAACTTTGTGAAGAACACAAGCACATTAAGCAACTCTTGGAATCTGCTAACACTTTATTTAAATCCAGCCATACTGACCACCTTTTAAATTGGATTTCCTTCTCGTCATATTACATTCATTCTCTGACAAGTGGAAGAGAAAGTGGAAAAGCATTAACAATAGAACTAAACTCTATAAATGAACCTTCATCACATCCTCCCTACTAATACAACAACCTACACACACACACACACACACACACACACACACACACACACAGCGCCTACCTGCATGCAAGCCACTGAAATGGGTCATTTTTTAATTAAATACAATATTAATTACTGCGAGCATCATTAACGATATGTGAGATTTGACTAATTAGTGTAATAGTTTTGGAGTCACGCTCATTAAATATGAAAATTACAGCGGTCTGAAGAATCGCTTTTGTGATCAATCTTGTATGGACAGAAGGGAAATGAGTTAGAGAGGCGCTTTTATTGTACAATCATCTTCATTACAACTCTGCCATACTTGAAGAGAAAGAGAGAGAGGCGAGTGTCGAGGGCCCGCGGTGTTCAAATGCAATCGCCTGCCTTTAACCAGACGAGACACGGCTTCAGAGATGGATCCTTGTTTGAAGGCAATTACACGGTGTGCGTGTGATGCGTTCAGTTACGCTTGTTTGGTCTCAGGAACTGTTCTGATTGGCTGAACCAAGTGGTTCAGATTAACTCTCAATAATGTGTCCGTGTGCATGATAAATCTGCCAACAACAAGCCTATGAGATTCATTTTTGTAGGTTTCACACCATTAAAGTAAACTAAAACCATAGAGAAATTACTTGAAATAATTAAAAGTGAAATAAATATTAAATTTAGCCAGTTGCAAAGGCAGCATTTCTCATTTTAATTTAGTGCAACTTGATGTACTAAAATATCTTAAACTGAAATACAAATTTAAAACTATAAACACACACACACACACACAACAAAATTATTAAAACTTTAACTCTAATTAAAACAGAAAATATAAAAGTAAAAGCTATTTCAAAATATTAAAGGAGTCATTAAATGGAGAATCAAAATGGATGAGAGGGTGCCCTGCAATAAAAACAAGTTTCAGAACTTAAAACTAACTCCCCAGTTTAAAATATGAATTATTCTTTTCTGAAACCCCATGATTTGAAATCGGGGGAATCGTTACTTTAGCTGACAATTTCCTCTTGACATGTCCCTTCTAAATAAACTGCAATAATTATTTATCAGTTCAACTTGGCTTCTGTGATAGTTAAAGTTTCAAAGAGAGTTTCCAGATGTAATGCTCATTTCATATGCGTAGCTGCTAACCAATCACAGCAGAGAGTCTCACTGCAGACATGCCCTCTCAAATGGAGTGTTCAAAACAAGAGGCTAAAATCAGGGTTAAAAAAAAATGAACATTTATAACTAAATTAGACTGTTTTTGATTAAAATACACATAAATTATTCAAGATTATAAGTGAACCTCAGGAAACATTATAAAATAAATTAATGGCATTAGAAGAAAAAAATTCTAATAATAAAAATAAAAAATTGGTTGGGTCCTCCGCCAGAAAGATTTTGTTGAAGTAGATGCCAATTCCTGTATCCTGGCGCCTTTTAATTAAACAATTACTTTTATAGGTAAATCGGTTTCCACATACCTGCCAAGGTTTCCCAAAAAATTAACACAGCAACAAAGATAATGTGATATCTTTAAAAGCAACAGGTGAATAAATGATGAGCATTCAGTTAAATAGCATCTTGTTTAGTGACAGTATGTGAGCACACAGAATGGAGTTTAATTTATATGGACTCTGAATGAGCCAAGCAGAATGGATCTGAGGAAGCAGCAGCGTGGAAGTCAAGACTGCAGATAAAACATGGAATCCATTCCTCAAGTGGAATGGATTTGACTGACAGTGCTTTGAAAAGTGCACAGACAAATGAGTCGATTTAGAGATGGTAAAAATAAGTGGGTCCAATATAATAGTCTTAATGTAGCATGGATTAAGATCGGATCGGATCCAAATGCAGTAGTTTATTAAGAATGACAGGCAGAATTCAGGTAACAGCATCAAGTGTGTCAAGGGATATCCAGAATCAATAACAATACCAGGCAGAGGTCAGGGCAGGCGGCTGAGTATCACAGGTGGTATATACAATCCAAAGTCAAACACGGAAGGAACAAACACGGGAAAACCGCTCGGAAATGCCAAACAGAACTAAACAAGGCTTCACGATATGAGTTTGGATCAGTGCAACCTCTATAGTATCACTGATAGGAAAAAGGTGTGGTCCAATAATGAGTTCCTAGGCAGGGGTTTATTGGAAATTAAGTCCAGGGTGTACTGTGTCGTGTGAAAGTCTGTGTGGTGAATAAACGGATGTGCAGTGACAGGATCAAGACACTTAAAAAGTGGGTGGTTCTTGTCCCACACACATACAATAATTCCGAAGCCCATAAAAATGTATGCATTTTATGACCTCTTTAAGTGAAAATGTAAAATTAAATATACCCTCCCCCCACCCGTTCATTCAGTGTGTGTAAACATGCCTTTATCATATTTAACTATGTATTTAATGTTTTACACTTTGATATGTTGTGGCTTCAAGCGTCTGTGTTTGTTCAGTTATTCTATTAACAAAAGTCATTTGCACGATTTCAAATCAGCACGGCCACCTCTCTCTGATCAGTCACAATGACAAATGACAATCATTCATATATCTGTCACGACTTATCAAAACATTTCCCTCTGCGTCTAGCATGAGATCTGAAAAGTTTGTGGTAGGAAGCCGCAGCAGCTTTGAATCACGGGTGACCTTGTATCTTTGATGCCCCTTTTGAATATCTTCATTTTAACATAAATACATCTCCCTGGCGCCTTAAATACATGCAATAATGCTATCGCGCAGGAACTCGAGTCCACTCAAAATATTGTAAAGCTCACCTCCAGTCGAGGTGCCCGATAACCAACACTTTATCACATTTCTTTTATTTAGTATTTTATACGCCCTCTGTCTTTGTGAAACGATTGCACCTGTTTTGATCTGATTAATTCCGTGCCAGCTCAAACAATTATTTCTCATCTTTATCAGTTAAAGGAATCACCCTCCTTTTATGGGTATCATTTATAACAAGCGGACAGCTACCTGTTTATTAGAATTTCAAGCAGCATATCGCCAGCGAGATCTTTCACCGTCCATATTTACATTTCAACTTTGGCTAAACAAGCATGACAAATACACACACAGAAGCAGCAGGCCTCATTTTAATACTGCCCTCTCTTCCCCCATTCAGACTTTATGCAGAAGTCGTCCGGTGGAGCGCGAGCGTAGGGACCTGACAGCGTGCTGCGCTTTGAGACGGCTTTACGGTCAGAATGAGCGTGCTGCAGATTACAGGTGCGTGTCGATCAGTGTGTGTGTGTGTGTGTGTGTGTGTTTACAGCGTCTGTTCACCTGCGCCGCCTGTGTGTGTGTGTGTGTGCAAATGGCAGACAGAAAGAGGGACAGAGATCATGACCCCGGGAAACGCAGCCATGGCTCTGAGGTGCAGGGTAGGAATACAAACATATTTGCATGTGCCATGGCCGGAGCCGCGCTTGACATCTCAACAGCTGTTAATTATGAACTGGCCTGCTGAGAAGTCGACAGAGCTGTGAATATGCAAAACAAGGAGGAGCGGCCAGGGCCCGTCCAACACGAGTGTCAGCTCCCTCCCTGCGCATGCTGAGACCGCGCCTGCCGGAAACGTCAATCATTCCTGTGGCTGTGCACCTGACTTAGGCAACTTCCAGGCATTTCTGTGGCAGACTTCTGTTAGAACTGTCAAATCAAGGAAATACTGCAGTACTGCATCATTTAGTAGCACTAGATCCTCAAAAATAGACACTTCAGTTATGTTAAGTCCAGTGATGTATGCTCTTAAAAATCGGGAATTTTTGCAGCGACGCCATTGAAGAACCATTTCTAGTTCCTCAGGTAATCTTTCAGTGAACAGTTCTTAAAAGAACCATTCACCTTTTGTGCAGTGGAAGGTTGGATGTTAAAAAGTTCTTCATGGGCGCAGTGACGTAGAAATAGAAATAGAGGTGTTCTTATAAAACTTTTCAACAAAAAATGTTAACACATTTTTAATTTAGTGTGGAAAACATGCCTTGGTTATATTTAGCGAGATATTTAGTGTTTTAAATATTTAATATTGAACATTTAACTCAATAAAGAATAACAAATCTGGTCTTTCAAAGCAAATACAAACAGCACTGTGCAAAAGTAGAAGATCATGTGAGTAATGATGCTGTAAATTCAGCTTTGATCACAGCAATTCTAAAAGATATTCACATCGAAGACAGTTATTTTAGATTGTAATAATATTTCAGTATTTACTGTATTTTTGACTGAATAAATGCAGCCTTTGGTGCATATAAAGAGACATTACTCAAAACATTAAAGCTGCGGTAGGTAACTTTTGACGCTCTAGCGGTTAATAAACAGAACTGCTTGCGTCTTGCGGAAGAACATCGTAGCCGGAACTACTTCTCTCTGTTTATGTCTATGAAGAATCACAAAGGTACTGGGTTACTCCGCCGCGGTACCCCCGAAGCAATCTAAAATAGTCCGAATATAAACACTTATTATAGGTGCACCCTAGTGATTCAGGACAAGCCAAAAACACGGTTTGGAAAATGGATTCATGGTGTACTCGCTTATTATATGCATTTTTGTACATTTTGAACGCAAACAAAGTTACGGACCGCAGCTCTGATTGGTTATTTTTTACCGGGAGCGGATGTATTTCTGCAAATGGAAATAGGACACTGGGAGGAGCCAGAGGAGCTTGATTTTTTCACAGATTATCTGTCTCATATTCTACTGTCAGGACATAATGACAGGTTTAACAAATGTGTAAAAAATATATTTTTACAAAAGTTACCTACTGCAGCTTTAATAAAGATAGAGAGTAAATTTTAAGACTTTTGCTTTAGTGTGTCAGTAGGAAATATAAGTTTACATTTCCAGACATTGATTTAGCCAGTAATTGCAATAATCCATTAATACTTTTGACCAGTAACAGACCATCCAGTCACTCTGGGGCTACGTTAAGAGACAGTCAAACAGAGAAAGACTAAATCCATAAGAACCGAGGTGCTTTTAAAGCAGCATTTGTACATGTGCGGTCAGTTTTAGTGTAGCTTTGCGGGTAATGTGGATATCTGCAAGATATTCTTTGGAGTCTCTTCATCACGGAGATGATGATGGTGAGATCAGATCTGTCACTCATCGCTCACTTGATTATTACTGCCAAAATGAAATCAATTTGGAAATGCAAACTGATAGTTTGGCACATGTAAGCAAAAGATACAAATAACTTGAAACATCTAACATGCCCTTTGCACAATCTCTGAGACTGATTTCAGCAGGTCACAAGCAAATGTCCCCTCAGGTGCGACTCAAGCAAGCGTCTGCCTTGTGTCTCGAGGAGAGCAAGCATCCGCAGGCTCTGAGGGCCGAGGTTGAGCTGGGTCTGGGCCTTTAATGCGAGGGAAATCTCTGGGAATTTTAATTAATTTCCCTCCCCCAACCCGCTGAATATGCACTAATAATCCCCCCAAGGACTTTTATAAATTTCATCATTAATAAAATCGGACATTCAATTAGTCCCAAAATCCAGATTGCCAACTGTTTCATAACAGTTCTGCTATGATTTCCCCTTCTTTGTTATAAGTTATAAGAACGAGGAGAGGAGGTGCATAGGGGGTGCTGAAAGTTAAAACTAATTTCATTAATCTAATTGTCATCACTTCAAACCATCTCTTAATTAGTACAAATTAATATGATTAATCACAATAATGACAAAGACTCATTCAATTACAGCTTTTGAATGGCGAGGGGGTGTGCTGGGGGTGATACGGCCAGAAAAAACGGAGGCGGACGGGATTTGTCCTGATTATTCTAATAACCGACAGGTTATCATTCACCCTCACACTTTAATAAGCTCAGAAGAGCCACTTTGTCACTCCTGTTTTGTTCGCCGACTCACAAAAGCTCATTTTTGAGCGTTAAATGTGGCCCATTTACAGAGAAACGGCTGATTTGATGCAAAAAAAACGACATGGCCACTCTATTTAACATTTACAAGCGTTGAACAAACGTTGATATTGTTCACATTTATATTTTGTAATATGTTACTGTCATGACAAAAATTGGCAAAATGCAAAAGTCTGTGCTTCAGTTATAGGGTGATGCGAGAAGAAGTCAAGCGTCACTGAAGTGAAAATGAAGTGAACAAACTCCTCACTAATAAACATTTCGGTCTAGCAGCGTTTGTGCTCCAGACAGGAAAGGCCGTGTTGTGAAAAAAGATGTGCTGAGGAGCGACTTATGACCTGCTGCCTACGATTGCAGAAAACACAACAGAATCACAGACTCGAGACATAAAAATAAAATGTCACTTCAGCAGCATTTCGCCATTTCTTTTGAGAAAACTAACATCAAACATGCAAAGAAACCCAAAGATCATGCAAACATGCAAAATAAAAATTTGGATTTTGAAAATAGTTACATATTCATTTGATTGCATTTTTAAAATATAGTTAAAATTGTTAATGTTATATGCTTTTATTTGAACACACTACACAGAGACACAGAACTGATCTAACCAGGAGGAGCATGCCATCATTTGTGATGACACTGGGTCACACAGATAAAAGGACAAAAATGTGTGCACTAACTCAAGAGACCCAGCGTTCCACCCAGAGGGGCTTCTGCTGTCAGTCACTCACTCAGATATGATGGTTTAGTAAAAAATGAAGCTACAGTACTTACCTAGCTCAGATCCTGCTCCTGTATTAGTACTGAGAGTGAAGATCTGTCAAGACACCAGAGAAAAACAATCATACGATGAGCACTGATACCAAACAACCTCCTTTGTGTCTGCAGAGTCATGATTCGCTTCACATGTGGGAGTATAAAATGTTTTTTTTTTTTTTTTTTATGAATTAAAAAAAAAAAAAAAACTTCTGCACTAATACAGGGTGACTTCAGCCAACAAAATATGGAGATTAGAATGATCTAAATTCTAGATTACATCATAACTTACTGTCCTCAATGAGTGAAAAACAGAAGCTATAGAAGTTCATATAGCAATATATATATATATATATATATATATATATATATATATATATATATATATATATATATATATAGTACATTAGGTAATAACTGGTGAAGTGCAGATTTTAGGAGATGCAGACCAGTCAGTGCAAAGACTATCATAATGTGCTTTGGTAGTGAGTACAAAACAATATTGTACATTTACAATATTGATATTTTCCAGGTTTGCAAATTACAATTACAATTAAAATTGCCAATTTTCCATGTGAACCCGGATCAATACACAAGATCATCCCAGACTCGTACTTTCACACAGCAGACAATTTACACCATGATATTACCGCTTTACTTGCCAAAGTGAATCCAATTTCCACGCTTTCCAGTTTAAGTAATAAGTTGCATGAGTATCCGGTAACTATCTGAGGAAGTGATTTATTGATGAAGCTCAGGGCAGGAGGAAGTGACAGGGGCTTCAGTGGGTCAGCTCTGCCCTCTGCTGGCTCATAAACTCATAAACTTTAGTTCTGAGCCTGTAAAAAATAATAATAATAAACATTTACTCAGCCTCATGTTATTCCAAACTTGTATGGTTTTCTTTCTCCTGTGAAACACTGAAGAATATATTTATAATAATCAACACGGTCCAAATGTTTCAAGTGCCAAAAAGGACATAAAGGCAGCGGTTTAATACAAGTCTATTAAAGCAATATAATACAATCAACTGTGTGTGATGAACAGCTGCATTTAAGTTGTTATTCACTCTCAAATTAAATTACTAATCAGCTCATATGGAGATAAATCGAATATAGCACATCAACCCTTACTGAAACTATAGTTTATAGCATTTCATAACATGACATGCATGAATGATTAGCGTTATGTCTTATACATGCAATTTGAAAATCTATTTTAGCTAATCTAAATCCATAAATCTGATCCCAAACAAACTGAGCAGTACATGTGTTCCAGAAAACTCCACTGCAAAGTGAGCGGAGATTCATCAGAACCGGGACTTTGAGTGATTTTAAAAAGAAATGTTTTTTTTTTTACTATTTATATTCTGGCGGATTCACGGTGAATCAGAATGAAAGAAGCCACTGCGTTGTAATCATGAGCCAAACAAAGTTGCTGCATGTAGCATGAGCATTGATGTACATTTAAATGTATAATTTACCAATTTAAAGAAAAAACAGAATTATCTGACTTTTTGTCTACATAAATGCTATTCCCTCTCTAACAGCAGGGGGCTCTGATGTAACAGCAGATACAGACAGAAATACCAGCTTGCGATTTTAAGCATCACAACAGCTGTTCTGTACAGGTAAAAATAACTGGATTGATTGTTTTAACAATGCCTCCAGTAGATATTTACCATAAACATTAGCCTATAATTAATTATGCTTTATGCAAAGAAATATTAAGCAATTGTGGAACATCAGTAATTCACACAATTATATGTGGAAATGCAATGGGTTAAGTGGAGTGTTGTAACGATCGGGACACAGGAGACGAGAGATCCAAGAGCAGTGTGTTTAATGGGTAATCCAAAAATCAGAATCAAAACTAGCAGGGGGTCATAACCAAAAATCAGTCCAGAAACAAACAAAACAGGAAACAAGAAACTCGAAACACAAGGACCGCGAGGAAACCAGGTGACGGAAAATAAGGACTCCATGAAACGGAGTGAAAATAGACCGGTTAAAATAGACAGGATAATAAAGATGAAAGTGAAGACACCGGAGTGCAATTAACAGGTGTGCAATTACTGTGATGAAGGGACAAGGCTTCATGGGAAATGTAGTGCCTGCGGTGAGGTGCCAATGGGGAAGTGAGACCACTAGTGGACACCCAGGGAAACACAGACCAGACACCGTGACGAGAGTAGGGAGGAGAGCCATAAAAAAATGTTAAATATATGAAACTGAGAGATAGAGAACATGCATGAACCCTTTCAGATAAATTGTTCCAAAAGCAATATGGGTTTTTAACCCTTGGTAAAAAATGATTTACACTACAGAAGGAATTGTTGTGCATTTCCTGCTGACAGCGTTAAATCCCCCTAGGCTTTACTGTTTTTAGTATTGTGTATTTGTACAACTTTGCACAGAGAAGCCATGTTTTAGGTTCCCCATCGCTCTGCAATGTGAAAATTAACCATAAATTTTGACCTATAGCATAGTTTTTAAGCAGTATAACACGAGTGGTTATTGACAACGTAGAATAATACACATTAAAAAGCTAAATGCTAAACATAAAATATGCTGTACAGAAATATTAGAATAGGGTATGACATACTGTACGTACAGCATCTATGAAGCCAAACATGGTGCCCACATTTTTTATATGCATCCAATGTTTTGACTCCCCTTTTTGTTTACGCACAGGAAGCTTGTTATATGAAGTGTGTCATTTATGTCTGCTATTTGTAAGTCAAACAAATAGTCCCGCCCCCAAGCTCACGTGATTGATTGAGTCAGAGGGCCATTCATACCAACAGACCAATGTTTTGCTTGTTAGAAGTCAAAATATTAATGACTTATAGTAAAATTTCATTGTGCATTAAACAATTTTGTTTTCGCTGAATGTATAATATTGCTGCGCTTACATTGTAATATTTTTTTTCTGCAATATATATTACGCTATGAAAAAAAAAACGAATCACCATATGACTTGAATAGCTCTATTTGAAGAAAACAAGCAACATTTTGTAGTTGAGTAAATCAGCATAGAAAATAACAAAATAATAATTAATATAACAGAACAAAGATACAAATGAAATAAAGAGTGCTTTATATTTTTCAGGTAAGTCTAATTCAGGTGCAGAAATTGAATAATCAAACGTAAAATAACACTGCATAGTCCTCACTCTATAAATTTAATCAAATAAATATGTTAAAACTACAAAAGTGATTTTTCTCTCAGTGCTTTGTTGTTTAAACATTTGAGACACAGAAAAGTAGAACATTAAACTGCTGTGAACTAATATAGTGTGACACATCCGTTTACCTTCATCTAAACCGTAAGCGTCTGTGTCTACAAGAATACTTGCAGAGACATGCATTTTGATATAAAGTCGCATTTAAGTGTCATTTCAGACACAAATAGACTCGGAAGTGTAAGGAATTCTGTGCATCTGTGACTCGATGCAACCCTAAAATATAATGTTAAAAGTTGCACAGTAAATGAGTCATGTGCAATCAGTCAGTGCTTAATATCATGAAGTCTTCAAACAATCGTTTCATATTGTGTTCATTCCTTGATCCCTGATGAGGCATCTCCTTTACATCTCAAACACGTTGAGTGGAGGTGAAGACACTAGCTGTGTTGTAAAACACACCAGCAGAAGGCAAGAGAAAGGTTCCCCCCTCTTCCCTTCATGTGAATCGGTCACAAGCGTCCCGTTCCCGTCTCTGTCTCTCTCTCTGTACTCCAGTGATGTGTGGTTACACACTCGGCTAGCTCCTCGTCCATGACAGACTGTTACCTCCTGAAGCGGAAACACATTTGATTGTTAACATCTGGGCCATTACAATTGCAAACTAGGGCTCTGTACATCAATCAGAAAGTGCTTTCAAAACAAAGAGACCATCCTCCAATCAATCTATCGGGAAACGGGGGCATTACATGCTCCTGTAATCCTGGCTAATTAGAGGGATAATGGGAATGAGATTTATGAATCCGGTGCTGTTGAGGTGTTTCTGCAAATGAGCAGGGATGAACGCCAGAGCCACAATATATGCACTGAGCTCCTCACCACACTGTTGTTTTTAATCAACTTCTCTCCTCCCTCCATCACATCCACCCATCCACATCTATCCATCATCTATGGAGCTAAAAAAATGTATATATATAAAATAATAATTATACATAATAATAGTAAAAATATCTATGTCTGTCCATCCGTTCTTCTGTCCTTCATCTGTCATCCTTTAGATTAATTTGTCTAATGCTTTTTACGATATAAATCATTACAAATAAACTTTACAGAAAATTAAGTTTCTACAATATTTAGTAATAGCTTGTAAGTGGTGATCAGTTCATGTGCATATGACAGGATTTTTCAGAAAGATTTATACAAGACTTAGTCAACCAGACGATGAACATTATTAACAGCAATTATAGTGTGATTGCAGAGTAAGCTGCAATATTTGTTAGTTCTGTATACTGTTTGTTTACTGCCTTTAACTGTCATTTTGCATTATTGACACACTGTTTTCCTGATGAATGTTGTTCAGTTGCTTTGACACAATGTATTTTGTTTAAAGTGCTATATAAATAAAGGTGACTTGACTTGACTGTATGTTGTTTCAGGGTTAGCATCATCTGAGGTCCCCTGAGGGGTTGGCATCATCTCAGTTTAAGAACTGTTAATTGAAAGGTTCTTTAGGGAACCAAACGTTCTTTAGGGAACCAAACATATTATATGACATCACTGTGAAAACCTTTGGAATCTTTATTTTCAAACTTGAATAAGTTTTTTTTTTTTTTTTTTTTAATTTGGCCTAGATATAAAACCACAAGAAATCAGTTATTAGACGTGCAACACAAAAACATTTAAATGTAACATTCTAGTAAGGTAACTAATTAAGTTTCATGAAAAGTAAGAGTATTCAGATTACATTTACATTACACAGTTGGAAAAGTAGTATGTATCATAG
Source organism: Carassius gibelio (assembly GCF_023724105.1). Lineage (NCBI taxonomy): Eukaryota > Metazoa > Chordata > Actinopteri > Cypriniformes > Cyprinidae > Carassius > Carassius gibelio. The sequence continues at coordinate 4,374,139 of NC_068387.1, forward strand.
GAAGTCTTGAAATCGCTTAGAGATGAAATCTCCGTAACACATTAGCAAGCAACGTGTTTTATACTGAATTATGATACTGGAACCAGGATCAAAGGGAAGGGGAACTTGGATCAAGACCTAAATTTATCCTTTATATGAAAATTATTTATGTATGTATTCCTGTGCACCCAATAATATGGCTCTACTTTAAACAGAACACTCATCATACTTTTTTTGTCTAATTATTATGCTGCTGAACACTTCTTTAAAATATATTTTGAAATCTCATCTTTTTTTTTTCACTATTCACTGTAAATGTGACTGTTTTTGCAGTGCAAGTGAATGCTAATCATAATGTGGGGTATTTCATTATGCTAGGCTTTTAATTATTTGTTGAGGGAGCCTGCGTCGTGGTGAATTTCACACCAGCTGAGGTCCCGGATCTCACAGACACAAAATCACCAGTCTAATTATAATCAGAGTGTCAACTAATACTCAGCTGGACTATCAACTAGTACTTGAGTCAATGTACCTCATTACTGAAGTATTATTTGGAGAAAGTTGCACTTTACTCAAATAGCACTGAAAGCGATTACTTTACTTTACTCAATTATATTCCGATGGAATTTTTTTTACTTTTTATTCCTTACAATTTAATTTAGGCATTAAAAGTGCAAAGTGCATTAAGACAATATTAAAACAATATTACTATAACATTTTTGTATACATTTGGCAGATGCTTTAAAAACATTGCATCCAAAGTACATATTTTTATATTTTTCTTTGATCACACTTGAGGAAATCTTAAACCCTGTTTTCATGATGTTCTGTTGTAAATCACTGATTTCTAAATAACTGGTAGTTGTAGAAAAAAATACAGTATCAGCATTAACATAATACCTTAAAGTGCCACAATCTTGAGCAAAAGCCCTGTTACTGTTAATTTCGCCTGTAACTGTAACGCTTGCATTGCTGAGGTCATGGGTTTGATTTGGGGAATGCATTAACTGATAAGATATAAGATTTGCCTGTAAGTGTAAAAGTATTCATACGTCATACTGCTTAAGCAAGTAATTCAGGTGTCACAATACCTGCTAAGCTTGCCATATAAAATAATTTTGTTGAGCATCATATCTGATGCATCAGGCATTTAAGGCTCATATAATGAGAATATGGAGATACTTGTGATGTAAATCAGTGAGATCTTTCTAACAGTAGAGCAGATACTGACATAACCTGATGTAGATATGAGTCTGTGCTCTATATCTGCAGTAATGAGATGAGATGTAAATGATCCGCACATATAACACAGTGACTGAGAGCTGAAGAAATCAAGGCTTCTCAGAAGATGTGAGATGTTCTGGAGGCTTGTGAAGATCATTCCTCCGCTGAGTAACAGTGAAAGTAAAGCTTCTGGAAACAAACGCTCCTCAAAAGATCCTGAGGATCAGATTTGAGACTCTAAAACATGATTGATGGAGAATCAAGTAAAGCTGAGCTGCTTCAGTCCAGGAAGAGTTCATCTGGAGATATTACTGACCTTATTCTGACCTTTACTTGATCACAATCAGACAAGATTTGACACGAGCTGAAGCTGGACGCTTGAACAGTTACACTAGAAGAGCTTTGACTGGATAAAACACTCCAAACTATCAATCAGAGACAGAAGACATGATGACAGTGTGTGTGAAAGCAAAGTTTGATCATGTTTAGAGCATTAGAAATCCAATATGATACAGCAGACCTTACAGGGATAAAACTTACAGACATGTTTTTTATATATAAAATGTTGCATAGACTGACCCCCTTGAAAGAGCATGTAAATGACCTCATATTTTAATGTGGTAGTCATTACTTCCACCACAGTTTGTTTTGTAAGTGTTGCCCTGTCATATTGCTGTCAGGTTGAACAGTTAAAGTCTCAAAGTGCTGTCTCTTCATGGCTTGTCGAGTCGATGGCTCTTGTGTAAATGGTCTTTGTGCTGGACTGAGTCTCGTCTGTCTAATAAGGCCGTAAACAGGAACAGGTCATGAAAGCCGTAAGAAGGGACAATGACTGCAGTGAGCATATGGACTGGTCTCAGATGGCCTGGCAGATGGTCCTGAGGCTGCTTCAGTTCATCCAGCATCACTAACTAACAGACCCACCATCTCTGCTCTTTTAGATTGCACAGCATTAACGTCAGTAAGTTCATTGGTCCTAAATGGAAAGCACAGAATCATTTGAAGCAATAAATGCTTCAGAAGTACTTGGTCAGAGCTACAATGCTTTTATTGAATGTTTTCGTTAAATGTACTATTTCTAGTAAAGTACTTATGTAGTATATATTTGTAGTATTTTGCTACCATATTATAATATACAGTCTCTCGGTTCTAACTGATTCTGCTTTATGCATCCATCCATCCATTTTCCAAAGCGCTCGCCCCTCACTTTATTAATAAACGCACAGCACTGCAGGACACTTGACATAATTCATGCATTCCTGTAGCTCAGACAGTAAGGTCATGGGTTCGATTCCCAGAGAATGCATGAACTGATCAAATCAAGCTTGAATGCAATGTAATGCAACAAACAATAAAAAATATTTCTAATTCATTATTAACACTTCTAAAGCATTTATTGATCTCAGTTAATCTTCATTCCAACATTTATAGTACATTTATATTTACAGTAACAAACATTAATAAATACTGTAACAAATGTATTACTCATTGTTAGTTAATTTAATAATAAGACCTTATCGTAAATGTTACCAAACAAGTGTATTCAAAAATATATTTATACATATGCATTTAGCAGACAGAAAACGAAAGGAGATTATTGTTTTGCTCAGACTGTACGCACACAGATCCTCTCATATGACGAAGAAGAGCTGAGAATTATATAGTGCACATGTGATACTTGTGCTATAATATGATGTCACTGCTACAAACTCCCATATATACAAATAATTATTAAAAAAAAAAAATTTAGTACTTTTGTCATACTGTTTTTTTTTTGTTTTTGTTTTTTAGAGTTTCTTTAATTGAACATGATAAATGTTTTATTTTATTTGTTAACTTTTATTTCAAGTAATACAGATATGTGTCCCATCCACGATCGTTGTGAGCAGTGTTCGTCGTCAGCCGTGCAGTGACTCTGGAGGGGCTCGTGATCTCGTCCGGAGCGCCCTGGTGTCTCCACGGCCCCTGTGGGCCCTGACCTTGCCCGCCGCCCGGAGGACATCTCCCATTAAAGCGCCACATTCAGATAAGCCCATTTCTTTTCTTGCAGCATCTCTTTAATGTCAGGCCTGAAATATGAAGTCATTAGGCGATATTAAAACAGTGCTGACAAACTAATTAACAGAAGACATTATACGGGATGGGCTCGATTAATCCGCTTTAATTGCTCTTTTAAATGGAGGCGCCAATTAAAATTAATAAAGATTTAGCGGTGATCACACAAAACCTCGTGGAGGAGTTTGTGTCTGAAGGGCAGGCAGAAGTCAGGCGTCTGAGCTCCAGCTCTGCTCTCTTTGCCCTCGCGGGACCCAGTGTGTGATCCTCATCCTCAACAAACATGAGCAGAATCTGCAATAAAAGAATTACTGAGAGTACGTTTTTGAACAATTGGATACTATTTCCATCTTTGTTCTTTGTACTCCAATTTCATTAAATGTTTCATGAGTGTTTGAGTAAAAATGGATTCTACACCATATTTCAGAACCACGAGTTGCTTGATTCGCTGTATTCTAGTTTTATATCCAGGGAATCCATCAAACTGACGTGTTTGCTCACTTTTCCATGTCATCCAGAGCAGCTGTGATCAAGTGAATGATGGGACAGAAAGAGCAGCGTGTCCATCAGATGCAGATACTGACTGATGGAGATGAATCAAGAGTCAAGCAGATATTTCATACTGTACCGAACGAGGCTGACTGATGATCCTGATGCTTCAGTGACATTTACACTCAACTCATATTCAAGTGTTTCCCTCTTGTGGCCAAAGTTATGAAACACAAGATCAGGGTTGTTCTTGTATTGGGGTGTGTGTGTGTGTGAGTGTGGTTCCCTCCATATGACAAAAAAATATATACAGTATTGTTCAAAATAATAGCAGTACAATGTGACTAACCAGAATAATCAAGGTTTTTCGTATATTTTTTTATTGCTACGTGGCAAACAAGTTACCAGTAGGTTCAGTAGATTCTCAGAAAACAAACAAGACCCAGCATTCATGATATGCACGCTCTTAAGGCTGTGCAATTGGGCAATTAGTTGAATTAGTTGAAAGGGGTGTGTTCAAAAAAAATAGCAGTGTGGCATTCAATCACTGAGGTCATCAATTTTGTGAAGAAACAGGTGTGAATCAGGTGGCCCCTATTTAAGGATGAAGCCAACACTTGTTGAACATGCATTTGAAAGCTGAGGAAAATGGGTCGTTCAAGACATTGTTCAGAAGAACAGCGTACTTTGATTAAAAAGTTGATTAGAGAGGGGAAAACCTATTTCCCCTGAAATAGGCTGTTCAGCTAAAATGATCTCCAATGCCTTAAAATGGAGAGCAAAACCAGAGAGACGTGGAAGAAAACGGAAGACAACCATCAAAATGGATAGAAGAATAACCTGAATGGCAAAGGCTCAGCCAATGATCACCTCCAGGATGATCAAAGACAGTCTGGAGTTACCTGTAAGTACTGTGACAGTTAGAAGACGTCTGTGTGAAGCTAATCTATTTTCAAGAATCCCCCGCAAAGTCCCTCTGTTAAAAAAAAAGGCATGTGCAGAAGAGGTTACAATTTGCCAAAGAACACATCAACTGGCCTAAAGAGAAATGGAGGAACATTTTGTGGACTGATGAGAGTAAAATTGTTCTTTTTGGGTCCAAGGGCCACAGGCAGTTTGTGAGACGACCCCCAAACTCTGAATTCAAGCCACAGTACACAGTGAAGACAGTGAAGCATGGAGGTGCAAGCATCATGATATGGGCATGTTTCTCCTACTATGGTGTTGGGCCTATTTATCGCATACCAGGGATCATGGATCAGTTTGCATATGTTAAAATACTTGAAGAGGTCATGTTGCCCTATGCTGAAGACGACATGCCCTTGAAATGGTTGTTTCAACAAGACAATGACCCAAAACACACTAGTAAACGGGCAAAGTCTTGGTTCCAAACCAACAAAATTAATGTTATGGAGTGGCCAGCCCAATCTCCAGACCTTAATCCAATTGAGAACTTGTGGGGTGATATCAAAAATGCTGTTTCTGAAGCAAAACCAAGAAATGTGAATGAATTGTGGAATGTTGTTAAAGAATCATGGAGTGGAATAACAGCTGAGAGGTGCCACAAGTTGGTTGACTCCATGCCACACAGATGTCAAGCAGTTTTAAAAAACTGTGGTCATACAACTAAATATTAGTTTAGTGATTCACAGGATTGCTAAATCCCAGAAAAAAAAAATGTTTGTACAAAATAGTTTTGAGTTTGTACAGTCAAAGGTAGACACTGCTATTTTTTTGAACACACCCCTTTCAACTAATTGCCCAATTGCACAGCCTTAAGAGCGTGCATATCATGAATGCTGGGTCTTGTTTGTTTTCTGACAATCTACTGAACCTACTGGTAACTTGTTTGCCACGTAGCAATAAAAAATATACTAAAAACCTTGATTATTCTGGTTAGTCACATTGTACTGCTATTATTTTGAACAATACTGTATTTTTTGTGACCAAAATCTTATATATATATATATTGCAAACAGTGTAGCTGAATGACATATATTTTTGAAAAAGAAAATATATTTCTAAATGTATTTCAAGAAAATACACTTCCAGTCTTACAGTAGCCTACAAGATACAAATGTAACAAATCTGGAATTTTATTCTAAATGGCCTGCTAGTCATCAAATGTGGATTTATAGTGATTTAAAAAAATTTCATATTTTTTTATTTTGCATTTTTGGAGCATTTAAAAAAATGTTCCTTGTTGAAATTTATTCAGATGACAACAAATCAAGTTTTTCTTCAGATGTGACATATATGAATGCATTTCCTTGGACTGAAATATATAGAGGCCAAATTATATGTTTAAACACTTTTTAAATTAAGACAAAAAAAAAAAAAGCTGATGACACCCTCCTTTATATATCAAACCAATATTTAATATCAATTCTGTTCCATAACTATAGCCGTTTGCACATACTAATATACTAATTCTATACTAATTAAATTACTTTAAACTTAAAAATTATTTAATGAAAGAAATGTATTATGAAATATACCAGACATGTTTTTCTTGTTTGTTTTCTCTATAGAATTGATTGAATTGATACTGATTTTACAGGTCTTTAGCTCTGTCCTTAATCTGCAGGAAGTGATGTCATTTTAGAGGGAAATCAGCAGCACTGAATCAAGTATCAGTGAGACTCCACCCCAAAATGAATTTTTTGTCATTAATCACTTACCCCCATGTTGTTCCAAGCCCCTAAAAGCTTTGTTCGTCTTCGGAACACAATTTAAGATATTTTGGATGAAAACCAGGAGTCTTGTGACTGTCACATAGACTGCAGAGTAACTTACACTGTCAAAGTCCAGGAAAGTATGAAAGACAGCGTCAGAATACTCCATCTGCCATCTGTGGTTCAACCGTAATGTTATGAAGTGATGAGAATAATTTTTGTATGTGAAGAAAACACAAGGATGCACTGTTTCTAGGTGTATTTATGCTTTGATTTGAAAGAAAACAGCGCATCCTTGTGGTGCGGCTGACACAGAAGAGCGTAGTCAGTTTTAGTGATGTGGAGAGACACAGGGGAGACTGTAGACAAAGGAATTGTTGAATAAAGCATTTATTTTTGTTTTCTTCTCATATAAAAAGTATTCTCATTGTTTCAAATGTTAATATGTTACGGTTGAAACACTGATGACATCTTTCATACTTTTCTAATCATAAGTTACTCGGCAGTCTATGGGACAGTCTCAAGACTCCTGGTTTCATCCAAAATATCTTAAATTATGTTCAGAAGATGAACAAAGCTTTTAAGGGCTTGGAACAACATGGGGGTAAATGTTCATTTTGGGGTGGAGAATCCCTTTAAATGTGTGAATTTTTTTTTTATTTTTATTTTTTTCTGGTTTATTATATGACACAGCTCAGGTTATTAATAGAATCGTTCCAAAAGATGGTTAAAACTGAACCTTAGTCAGTCCCTCCCTAACCTTGCTGTAGCTCTTTATCAACACGCTGCTCATGTTCCTGTGCTGACAGCATAAATGACCAAGTAAATGAAGTCTGAGCTTGATCAGATTGACTGGATTTCTGAATGTTAGATTAACGCAATAAATGTGTCCTTAAATTATAACAGTTTTTTTTTTTATAATGTGTTTTACATTCAATAAAGCACATTGTGATTCCACATGATGGCGCTGTTCTTCTTGTGTAATATCAGGCAGATTTGATTTGTTTTCTTCATCTTATAACCATTGAGTCCTTCAGTACAGGCACAAGCGTCTTGTCTTCCTCTGTTTCTGTCTCTGTCTCTGGTCTCTTGTGCACTTCAGTGAAGTTGAATATCTGTCCTCTAGATTGGCTCCAAATTTGACTGCTATGATTTCTGGACCATGCTGGATAAAGGCCAACAAAGACAAATGTTTTGCAGGCAAAAGCATTTTCCTGTAACAGCAGCAGCTTGTTTTGTTATCAGAAGGTAAATGTATGCTTTACATGTGGTGTTTTTATTTTTATATTTTTACGTTTCATTTAAATTTGAAAGTTATAGTCATTTTATTGATTGGTCACATCTATTAGTTGTTTTTATTACTCTTATTATTATTTATATATCAGTGGAGTTTGTAATGAACAATTTGAATTCAACTTAATAATTTTATTTTAATTTTAGTAATTTTAGTGCATCAGTTAAACTAAATGAAAATGAGAAATACTGCTGGAGAGAACTAAGTTTTAATAAGTATGTATATTATTCAGTTAACATTTATAATGAATATATTTTAGTAATGAATCTTTTTTTTTATGGTTTTAGCTTCAGTTTAATAATCCAGCTAGACTGAGCCAGACCTGTTGTCTCTCATGTTGTTTTTTTACATGCATATGAAATAAATGATTCATGACTATAAGACCATAATTTCACTGTGCTCCATTATTAGCTCTACAGATTTTCTTTGGCTATTGGTGAGACTGAAAATGTCTTCTGAACTCACCGTTACAGTCATCAGACAAACGTCTTGCAGTTCACAGAAAAGTCAGAGCAAATTAATGTGAGAGGCACACCTCGACACAACGGTGTGCAATTTAATTGGAAACACAAATCAATTAATGTGTAGTAGATTGATCTAATTGGAAGAGAACGCCGCTTAAATAATTACCAATCTTTGTGTTTTGTACTCTTCCTCGCAAACCAATTAAACAAATGTTTTAATTTCTTTAATTTTATCATTTCTGAAGTAATTGCTGCTTGAGTGCCTTGCAGGGCTTTCGGTTTAATGTGTTCCACTGCCAATATGAAGAAAACATCAACACAAAAGGTGGAAGCATATTGTTCTTCTGAATCTGCACGTCTACCGTTTACTGTCTAACATTTCCATATAGTATATGTAATGGGGCATGTTGTCACACTAGGTTGTCAGCACGACTCAGCAGAGGTGAGTCCATGATGGAAATAATGATAAACAGCTTATAGCTTATACTGTAGATCAAATACATTGTATACTTGTCAGCTGCAATTCATGGACCTCTAACATTTTTAAAAGAACCATTTCAAAGAAGCACTTAAAATGTCCTTGTTCACTAAATGTATAATTAAAGGACTAAAGGTGTTAGCAACAGAAAATTCATGAAATTTCGTTTGTTTATGCCAAATGCCAAATTTTGTGTGTATTCACAATGCAAGTTGCAATATGCAACATCAGCTGCTGAAATTTGCAGAAAATTGTTGAATTTGATTGGCTGCTGGTGGCTGTTTTTGTTAATTAGATGATTGATCTTTCATGGTTGATATGCACTCATTCTAAAGAGCAGACATATCAAAGGACATGTTCCTTGATTGAACTGTTGCAGAGTTAAGACTGGTTTTTAATGTGCATAATCAGAATGATAAGCTGTTTGTTTTTGATGTTGCATTGAGCAGATATTGGCCAAACGTTTTCAATGGCTTGTTATAAATTATAAGTTATAAGTGCATTACTGCCTATCTATCTCTCAAGTGGACCATTGACACTCCTAATTGAGATTGTAGATAAAGTTTCAAAGATCCATTTCCGAGATAGATGGCGGTAATGCACTTATAAGTCTGCGATCCACCATAATATAAGAAGACGATGCCTTGCACGTTCACAAGATTTCTAACAGTTCGGACATTGCGTGAAACAGAGGAAAAAAAAAGAAAAACAGATAAACAACTATATAATACTGTTCAGTTTCTTGCACAGACCTGATCATTTTGTGTAATTTGGATTTGTCTGTACAAGTTTTTTTTTTTTTTACTCTCATAGATTCTGTAACCGTTTGCCATGCATTGTGCGACTGAGAGACTGTAACGACTGAAGCTAAAAATCATCATTTGTTTTCTACTGAAGAAACAAAGTCACCTGCATTTTGGTTGCCCTGGGGGTAAACAGATAAACATCAATTTTTCATTTTTGGTTGAACTATCCCTTTAAGCCCTAATCGCATGAGATTAGTGTGACCCGGTGACCTCCAGTGATTTGTAATATTTGTGGAAGTTGTCTGTGATCTTAATCCTGTGCGAATCCTCCATGTCTTTAATTTGTAAAGCAAAAATTAACCTGCAAAAGACCTACCATATTTCGGCAAACTCAGAGGTCCTGTGATATTATATATTAGATATTATTACTTTTCAAGGTTTTAGTTTCCTTTCTATCCATCTTTCACGAAGAATGGAGCTGCGTTTGCGTGTTTGATAGTATTTTGGGTGCTTTTATCATATCGCCACACAATACAATTTTCAGAAAGAGAACGCTGAAAAGGTTTTGAGGTTAATGCATTACAAATAAATAAGGCATAAATATATTATTTTAATCTGGTGAAATGTAAATGACACAATGCAAGAAACTATATAATTTATTATTATTATTTTTTTAATCCATCATCTGGACCATAGAACAGGATTCTCAAAGCCTTGACTTCCAGGTATCCGGGAGATAAGTAAGTAAATTCGAGTAAAATCTCAGGTTTTGCTTATCCCGTGTGAATGCACCACACAAAATTCAGAGTTGTTGGACGGGGGGATAATTTCAAAATAACACAAGGTCCCTAGATAATAGTAATCCCATGAGAATAGGGCTTAGTAACATGGTTAACAGTATATACAGTATTGTTCAAAATAATAGCAGTACAATGTGACTAACCAGAATAATCAAGGTTTTTCGTATATTTTTTTATTGCTACGTGGCAAACAAGTTACCAGTAGGTTCAGTAGATTGTCAGAAAACAAACAAGACCCAGCATTCATGATATGCACGCTCTTAAGGCTGTGCAATTGGGCAATTAGTTGAATTAGTTGAAAGGGGTGTGTTCAAAAAAATAGCAGTGTGGCATTCAATCACTGAGGTCATCAATTTTGTGAAGAAACAGGTGTGAATCAGGTGGCCCCTATTTAAGGATGAAGCCAACACTTGTTGAACATGCATTTGAAAGCTGAGGAAAATGGGTCGTTCAAGACATTGTTCAGAAGAACAGCGTACTTTGATTAAAAAGTTGATTAGAGAGGGGAAAACCTATAAAGAGGTGCAAAAAATGATAGGCTGTTCAGCTAAAATGATCTCCAATGCCTTAAAATGGAGAGCAAAACCAGAGAGACGTGGAAGAAAACGGAAGACAACCATCAAAATGGATAGAAGAATAACCAGAATGGCAAAGGCTCAGCCAATGATCACCTCCAGGATGATCAAAGACAGTCTGGAGTTACCTGTAAGTACTGTGACAGTTAGAAGACGTCTGTGTGAAGCTAATCTATTTTCAAGAATCCCCCGCAAAGTCCCTCTGTTAAAAAAAAAGGCATGTGCAGAAGAGGTTACAATTTGCCAAAGAACACATCAACTGGCCTAAAGAGAAATGGAGGAACATTTTGTGGACTGATGAGAGTAAAATTGTTCTTTTTGGGTCCAAGGGCCACAGGCAGTTTGTGAGACGACCCCCAAACTCTGAATTCAAGCCACAGTACACAGTGAAGACAGTGAAGCATGGAGGTGCAAGCATCATGATATGGGCATGTTTCTCCTACTATGGTGTTGGGCCTATTTATCGCATACCAGGGATCATGGATCAGTTTGCATATGTTAAAATACTTGAAGAGGTCATGTTGCCCTATGCTGAAGAGGACATGCCCTTGAAATGGTTGTTTCAACAAGACAATGACCCAAAACACACTAGTAAACGGGCAAAGTCTTGGTTCCAAACCAACAAAATTAATGTTATGGAGTGGCCAGCCCAATCTCCAGACCTTAATCCAATTGAGAACTTGTGGGGTGATATCAAAAATGCTGTTTCTGAAGCAAAACCAAGAAATGTGAATGAATTGTGGAATGTTGTTAAAGAATCATGGAGTGGAATAACAGCTGAGAGGTGCCACAAGTTGGTTGACTCCATGCCACACAGATGTCAAGCAGTTTTAAAAAACTGTGGTCATACAACTAAATATTAGTTTAGTGATTCACAGGATTGCTAAATCCCAGAAAAAAAAAAAAAATGTTTGTACAAAATAGTTTTGAGTTTGTACAGTCAAAGGTAGACACTGCTATTTTTTTGAACACACCCCTTTCAACTAATTGCCCAATTGCACAGCCTTAAGAGCGTGCATATCATGAATGCTGGGTCTTGTTTGTTTTCTGACAATCTACTGAACCTACTGGTAACTTGTTTGCCACGTAGCAATAAAAAATATACTAAAAACCTTGATTATTCTGGTTAGTCACATTGTACTGCTATTATTTTGAACAATACTGTACAATGCACAGCAGTAAAACAGCACAAATGCATGCAGCAAAATGGATCCTGAGGTCAAACAGAACCAAAAAGGAGCAAAAAAGTCACATCCTATTGTCATTTTCAGGACAATAGTAGATGTTTACTACTAGCACACATCACATGTAAGTAACAGATTGTGAACAGAGTTTAGTGTCTGCACCAGAACCAATGCGATGGAGACGCAGACAGACATGCCACTTCAGACAGGAGTGACGAGCTCGGAGGAGGAGCAGCTGTGCGGCTGGATTTCTGCAGCGGTTGCAGATCTCTGCCATGAGGTCATGGTGCACATTACTCATGAGGAGAGAATGCATTGTTGTTGTTTTTAAGACACAGCCGGTGCGAGAGCTCGCGGGTCCCTCACAATGAATGCGGCCTTAGAAATGTGCCTTGAATTGGCCACAGGAAACAATGTGCACAGCATACTTTCCTTTCTATTGTGGATTAGTTTCACCTTAGTGGGCTGGATTCAGGGAAAGATGTTTTCAATAGAGCTTTACAGACTTACATGGGGGACGTCCAGTTGGCAGACCAGGAAAACAGCCATTAGGAGCTTTGAAAGCATAAAGGAGGTCTATGCATCAAAAAAATGGAAACTGTGTCATTGGACCAAACACGTATGCTGCTGTTTGATGTGTTAAACACAGAACCTTCACGCAGCTCTTTCTCAGACTGTCCAGCTCAATGGGTTTACACTGTGTTTGCATGCACTGATTTTCTTCAGTTGGAATTAATCCGATCTGATCACAGATGCCAAAAGCATTGTTAATATCTGCCCTAAACTTAGCAATCCATTTCAAATATTATAGTATTATAGTATATAATGGGAGTGAAACTAACTGCAATTTTTCCACATTGATATCTAAAATATCAGAAAAATATGTATTTATACATTGAGCATTTGGAAATTATTAATAAAGCAGTCAGATTCAACGTTTTATATGACTTATATGAATTTAACATCTACACAACCCATTTCAGTCTGATTCGGATCGAGCTCAACTGGATCATTAGAGGCATTTTACATCAAGGATTTTAAGTCTGAGTGACCCATCAATCTGATTATTAACATATTATATATATATATATATTTTATATACATATTTTTAAATTAATTATTCATATATGTTAAAGAAAGCAAATATATCTGAACCATAAGAAAACATACAATATAAAACTGCTACAATATGAATATTTTATTATTAAATGAAAACCCACACACTGCTAGAATGATAAACAATAATATGCAAACTAATGTACATGATAAATAAGTATAATTTCAATATTTGAGGGAACTTCTTCTACATGCAATATTATGTTTTTATCTGTAAACGTCAATATTCCACCTATTATAAATTACACGTATTTACATCTTTTTATATATATAATTATTACAGATGTTCCATGAGATACTCCACAGAGGAAACTCAACAGACAAATCCACATTAAAACACAAATCATAACTACTTTTCCATTTCATAACCAGGAGCATTTGAACTAAAAACACAGCACACATTTGTCAACAGTGGCTTATGAAATCAAAATATATTACATTAAAACTCAAAATCCAAACTAATAATAAACAAGCCTATTCCACAGACAACATGAAAAAACTTGCTGCCGTACACACGCACTTCAGCCAACAGCAAAATGCTTTGAATATATATTTCGATTTTTTTTATATATAAAGCTGACAATCCACTTATAAAAAGGGAATATTTATGATTGATACTCATGATCAACAAACGGTGTGTGGCCAAACATAAAGTGTCCTGTAGGTGGCGCTCTCTGTTTACAGGTAGGAAGGTGATTTGAAATCCTCAGGAACATCGCTGTCTAGTTTGCAGATGACCTTGTAGATGGCTTTTTTCCAAGAGGGGTCCGAGTCTTTGGAGAGGGCAATGGCACTGTAGAACTCCTGAAGAGTGATTTCAGCAACCTCCAGGAATCTGTCTGGAACCTGAGGGACATTAACAACACTCATCAGTCACCGCACAGCATCAATGACTGAAGCACTGTACAGAGTCGTGCTGCCTAATAAGTGCTGTTAGTTAATCCTCACTAGTGATGAGTATTTAAGTGCAGTTTTTGAGACATGAATGATTCCTCAGATCATGTGTGCTGATACTGAACTAAGGTCCCAGATGCACCATTTTCACTTGCTGGAACAGAAAACAGCTGAAACAATCCGCACATTGAACAAGGAGCCCGAGTCAAGAACCCTAGAAACCATCGAACAATGTCTTAAAAACCACCCACATCACCCGTGCAAACAACAACTCAGAAAACCCTAGAGAAAGCCTAACAACCATCCAGAATACTCAGGCAATAACCTCAAATACGCTAAAAACAACCCAACAGACTAGCCTAGAAATCTCCTAACAGAGCCTTAACAGCCATCCACAACACCCTAGAAATCACTCTCTAATGATGCTTTAGCAACCACCTACAATACATTACCAACAACCTAACAACCACCCAGAAGGCCCTAGCAACCACCCACAACATACATGCAATCACCTAGCAACCACCTAATATCCACCCAAAACACACTAGCCTGCAAACCACTTAACAATGCCTTAACAACTTCTCAGAATGTCCTATCAACCACCTACTATTAAACACCTATTCAGGCACCCAGAAACCACCTAACCACACCTTAGTTACCACACAGAAATGCCCTGGCAACTACCCAGAAACTACATCCAAGCACCAAGCAACCATCCAGAACACCCTAGCAACCAACCTGAAATATCCTATCAACAACCTAAAATGCCTTAGCAACCACCCAGAATACACTAACCTAGAAACCACCTAACAACACCTTAGTAACCAGCTACAATGCCCTAGAAACCACCTAACAACCACCCAGAATGCACTAGCCTAGAGATACCAAACAACAAATTGCATGATGGTAAGTTTGCATGGTCAAGTCTTGATGGTCCAGTGTAACTGCAGATTCATGTCGTGCAGCTCGGCCTCAGTGACTGAAGTCAGGGTCGGAGTCCATCTTATGAAGCACCACACATGCTTGATGACCGACTGATCATCCTCCTCACAGAAATCAGAGTCAGCACTATCAGGCCCTCGATCTCTATGCACCATCCTTAATACTCTCGTTTTAAAGCGAAACGCTTCTTTGTTCACAGTGACAATAAACCAAATACAGTGTCCGAATCATTAGAACAGCAGTGTGGATGGGCGCTTTGATTTTTTTGCAGTCTGTTGCTTTGAACTTAACTGCTTGGAAAATGCATAAAAGGACCCGGTTCCCATCGCAGGAATTCAGGCATCGCTTCACTCCCTTGCTCACCGCATCACTTTGAAGGACCAGGCTCGGGTGTGAGAGTGGGAAGAAGGTGGATCTATCCACTGGCATTATTTCCCCAAGAGTAGCTCCACTCACTGTTGACACGTTTTGTTTCTCGTGGCACAAAAGCAAGCCCTGGGAAAGGAATGTCTTGGTGCTGAGGTAAAGACAACTGTCTCCGCTTGTTCCCATCGTCCAGCCCGTCACTCTTGGGATTTCTGGCTCCTTTCGCATCAGTAGTAATCCAAACGGCAGTCAGGCGTGGCCTGCTCGTAATCTCAAGTTGTTTTAGCAGATGCTGCAGCTTCCTCTTCCCACAGTTTGATGCAGCAGCGCCGGACTCTGGGATAATGGGGGTCTACAGCCGGACAGCTACAGGTGTAGCTCGACACACAGGTCAGACCGGGGACAGTCGACAGGCATCCTGCTGGTCCGAGCTGATTTATGTTCACCAGCTAAATATGAATCTAATGGTGAAGCATGTTGCGAAAGCATGCCTTTCTGAAGATCAGCATCCAAAACACAACACACTGTATGCTGGTGAGCAGTAATGCTGGTCTGTACGGAGTTCAAAAACTCTTTCTAAATCTCTGATGCACATTTTAACAGAACCTTCCACAAAACTGAATGAAGCTTATTTAGCAAATGATCAAAGTCATTTTAATGAGTAGCTGTTCAATAAAAGGCCAACATTTTGTGAAATTCAAATGCTCACTTAGAAAGATCTGCATATTCTTGACCTTTTGTATGTTCATTTATGGAGCCGGGTTCAGTACAAGTTAAGCTCAATTGACAGCATTCATGGTTTATGTTGATTATTACAGCACATTAATATTTAAAAAAGCAAAAATCTATTTACAGATAGGTATAAACAATGAAAGTATTGCACAGACAATCAGTGAAGTATCTGCTGATTTTACTTCAAGCTAACATGAATTATTATATTATATATTCCATTATTAATTTGCTCTACTAAATGGTGTAAGTACCTGGAAGTCGTTGGCTTTGTTGTAGTGCATGTTGAGGGCACGGAAGAGCTCGGACTCTCTGGTGACGAGTATGTCTTTGACATCATTCACGCCGTCTACGATGGCCTGGCGAGCGAACTTCTCCATCTGGATGTAGTAGAACTCTCTGAAGTTACTGAACCACTTGATCAGCTGAGACGTGATGCAGCGATTGAACTGAAAATATTAGAAAATGCAAGTGTCAGATGAAGAGTTTTAAACAATGTTAATGTAAAAGAACAACCAAAATGCCATCCATATGTCAAGGTTGAAGCTCATGAATGAAAAACCATGTCCTGTTGAGATTCTGTCCTTTCTTACTTGGGTTTGGTTGACAATATCCATGAATTGATTTTAATCTACCTTGATTTTGATGAACGTCTGTTGGTTCTTAAATCCCAAGATTGATCACTTAGTCTGTTTTCAGCTGACTTCACTAAACATCACCTGTAGTGCATCTGTCATCAATATAATACCTTGTAAAAAATGCCACCTAATGTTACATTCACCTCGGGAAAGTCATTCATGTCCATGAACTCATCAGAGAGCATCTTGATACACTCTATTACACATTCAATACATATCTGTGTGTCTCATTTAATGTATGTTTGAATAAATGTCATGACAATTAATTTTTATTACAGCCACCAATGAAATGTTTGAATTGGAATTGATTTTCAATTCCCAATCCATTTGAGTTGAGACCGGAATCTAAATGAATCAAGAGCTTGTGAATCAGAATCAATCTGTGTCAATACGCAGCTGTATTGTTGTGTTCTACTGTTAGTGTTATCTGTATGCACCCAGGCTCTGAGAGTCATTCAGTTTCAATCCTCTGTGTGTATGTGCTGTACATGTGGAAGAACTGACAATAAAGCAGACTTTGACTTTGACTCAATATAGAGACCTGAAGATCACAGAGACTGAACACCTAATGTAGAAACCACCATCAACAACCTAAAATCATGATGCTACTCATTTCTTTCAGAAAAAGTTATATTTTTATTGTTGTTATTCTGGTAATAATGGTGTAAAGCATTTGTTTCTAAACTATTTCCAGCAACACATGTCTGTTTAATCAGCTGTAGTGTTTCCCAGTCGATGTCTTGCTCTTAGAATCACATCTATCCAAACAGCAGACGAAACTCTGTCTTCCCATCAGCGCTGTTATTATAACTGCTCATCCGATAACACAGGGGCAGAACGAGCTAACACCTGCCCAGGGGCTCAAAGACGCTTCTTCACGCAGAGTGTGAGAAACAGCAGAGCGCGAGACGTCCTTCTGAGTGACTTCGGCTGACGGGAATGGGATCGGACACTGGGATTATCCCAGGCTTTGTGTGCTGTGACTTCCCAGCGAAGGGCGGGCCGTGACTCTCCTCACAGATCTCAGGGGTCAGGAGAGCCCGGCCACACAGGAGACCGTGCCCAGTGTCCAGATACCTCCTCGTGTGTCTTTCCTACTGATCTCCATTTGCCGGGAGACATCTCTGCCTTATTTGTGAATGTGTGTATCATTCGCTTCCTTAAATGTCATGGACTTGTTTCCTACTATACTTTTGTGCCACACTCAAGTGAACTTCCACGATGCAGAAAACATAGATTCGATCACAGAATTCAGTGATATAAATTAAAGTTACAGTATAACATTAAATTTGGATGAATAAATCAAAAGTAGGGCTGTACACTTAATCAGATGGACTAATTATGCACTAATGTCTGTGTGAATATTGAACCGTTATATAAATGTGAAGTCTGCATGTTGTGCATGTCTCAGATTGCTCTACTACAAATACTAAAGCACATGACTTCATTGTCACCAGTGTTTCACCATTTCATTTGATAAAACTATCATCAGATATGCACAGAAATTCAAAGCTCTTCGAGACAACCCGAAAAAATAAAAGTTCAGTTTAACTTGAAGAAATTATGACATTTATTACTGTTGTACAGGAGAATGTACTTCTCAAAGTGCACATTGAGTTTTCACAGTTGTAAATAAAACAAGTTTGTTTTACAAGAAAATAGTATTTCTGTCTTAGGATTGTTTAATTAGTTTAATGTGTTGCTTGCCGTTTACTTGTATTGTAATTGCTTGTGGAATTTTCTAGCAATTTTGGAGTGATTTTTTTTTTCGACACCAGTTTTTTTTTTTCAGTGTAATAATAATAAATATATACATACTTTTTATTTTTATAATATATACATATTTTTTTCTAAGGAATATGATTTCTTCCGTGCTTAATTTTAACATTAAATCTTTGTCTTGCTGCATCTTGTTTGATAAAAATGTAAATTATATGTAATTACATTTTAAAAGATTATTTACCAATAATAACCATAAAAAAATAACTAATAAGTCCAGAAAAAATAAAACATACAACACAGAATTTCTGAAAACTACTAAGATATCCAAGTCTTCAGGAGACACTTACTGATCAATATAATCAGACAAGCTTATTTCTGATGCTAGGACTTCAGTTATGAGCAATGTCATCGTGTGTTTGTGTTTGGCCATGAATGTTCATTGTTTATGTATATTGTACCACTATTGTAAAGTGTCCGTTGTTGCTGGGGTATAATAGTACTCTAGAGATTTTCCAAATCTTTAAATGACCCTTAATAAATGTATACTTTGTGGCCCTCATTCTCAAATAATCTCTGATTAAGCTACACAAAACAATTTACAACAAAGATTATCGGAGCATGTCTTACAAGAAAATACTATTCCAGTCTTTCTACTTCAAATTTTCAGGTTTAATTTAATGTATTTCTTGTTGTTTCTTTGTAATTACTTGTGAAATTTAAAGCAATTTCTGTTTGTCTCTATTCATTATTAAGTGACACTTACACCTACAGAAATAATATCTTGATCTAGCTGACATTACATTTAAGGAAATATGTATTTAACATTATCCAATCTTTTTGACCAAACGATTCAAACTAAGGTGAGTTTCTCTTACAGGCTTCATCACGTCGAGACTTGCATCGCTTTAATCAAGCTCAGTAATTCATTCACAACCACATGATTTTCCTCACACCAAAATATTGGTATGATGTGGTGAAGTGATATTTACCGGCTAACTCAATTAACACAATTAAAATTTAATAGATTTTGTTTCTTCAATTATCTGCAATTTAGTACAAAACTGAAACTGAGTGTACCTAAAGCAGTATATAGTGTAATGTTTTTTATTTTATTCAAGCACAAGTGGAACAGTTTCCTAACACTGGGCCTTCAGCAGGAGAGTCATGAAATAACCCAGTTGCACCAGATCTGTCCTGTTGTGTCGACTCATCACAACACTTGTGCCTCAGGACACGTCACACACTCACAGGACGTGTGTGTTGTTGTAGGTCTGTCCTGCGCTCAGCGCTCTGCTATTGTGTGTGCTGAAAGCTGGCGAGCTGAAGGGTTAACGCTGAATAGAGGAGGTTGTGCTCCTCTCCGCCGCCTCTTTTGTCTCCTTTTGCTGACTTGAGAAACTCCCCTTTTAACTTTGTCTATGGTTAAACCAGCAATTCAGGAATTGCCACCACAACATTCAGGAATATTCGCTCAAGCTCTTAAATTTGTGTTAATAATGCAACAGAGTGCATATTTCTAATTGACACATTAAAAATCAATTACAATTCAAAGTGAAATCCAAAGCAATACTCTTATTTATGTGTAACTTATTTATAGGTTAAATAATATAATATTATTTAGTAATATTGAATTATTATTTATTATTATTATTATTCATCCTAATAATCTGCTAGATATTTTTATTTATTTCTTTTTACTCCTGATTGTATTGCAATATTTTTACATAATCATTAATAAAAAATAAAAAAAATTATATTAAGCATAATAAATATGTAAATAAATAATACAATTATAATATTTATCTTATTAAACAGTTACACATTTAAAATACTGTTTTAAATAAAAGTTTTCGCTAAAAATCATTTGGATTGTATACACGTTGGTAAAAAATACTAAATATTAACACAAAATTAGATTAGATACCAATAATGAAGATGCATGAGTTGTAAAAGTATATAAATAAATAGGCATGTAACTGAACTGATCTGGCTGAAACACAATAATTAGCATTAACAGAGGCGTTACTGAAGCACAGCTGGGTAAACAGCACAGACCTTGACATCAGGGAAGAAGTTCTTGAGCAGATTGGAGCTGGGGTAGCGTGTGTAGAAGAACATCAGCTTGGCTTTCTTCAGGTGGTTTGGGCTCAGACCTTCCTGGATGTGAGGAGAGTCAAGGCCTCAAAAACCTCACCATAAATACATTTCTCTAAAGATCTGGCGAACATGACAGTCAGCGATCAAAGACGCCTTACCCTTCAACTACAGACTAACTTGCAGAGCTCAATTAACGTGCAATTTTTAATAATCAGCAGCATTAACACGTCCCCAAACAAATAAGCATCAATATGTCCAATCCATCGTCCAAATGAATGAACAGCTCTGTATTGACCAGAGAGTCGATTAAGACACGACAGCATGTGCTAACAAGAAAAATAGCCCAACAAATTAGATTAAGGACTTCAATTAGAGACCTCCAATCTGAGCCGTTTGCTCCATGTATCTGTCGTAGTAATTGCTTCGCTGCAAAACACTGAGATGAAATTTCTCCTGTGAGGATGGAGAAGATCAGCTTACGCTCTTAACATCTTAACAGAACATTAAAAAAAAACAAGTTTCTTTCTTTAAAAAGGAGCCAAATCTTGTGAGGTCACGTCTCTACATTGATTGCATCTATGAAAAAGAAACATGTTGCTTCTTAAAGAAGCAGAAACTTAAAGCTGCTATTAATAAACCATCATTTCGAATGAGAAAATCGCCGATTGGCCTCAATAAAAAAAATAAAAAAAAGACACAATATTGAAATCAAAAAGCAGTTTTAAGTCTCTGGGGTATATTTGTAGCAATAGCCAAAAATACATTGTATAGGTCAATTTTTTTTTTTTTTATGCCAAAAACCATTAGGATATTAAGTAAAGATTTTTTGTTCCTAATGATACACACATTATATTTATCCAGCTTCAGATGATGTATTAATCTCCGTTTTTAAAAACTGACACTTACAGTAAGACACTTACAGTTGTTCTCCAGGGTCACATATTATATAAATCTAATGATGTTTAAAAGCCAAGTTTTCTGCATGCAGTGATATGGTCAAATACTGTACGTATAGGACACTCTGAGCATCGATGAATGTGTATAATGACGGCTGAGAGCCTGCTTTTCACAAACAACCAACAGTGACCTCTCTCATCCACTCCAATCACATCCAGAGAGCAGAAACATATCACGCACCTTTTCAAGTCCAAAATCAGAGAGTTTCCAGAAGAGAAACTGTTGCTTTTTCTGCCTTTGAAAATTGGCTTTTGTTCCTAACAATTCTTATCAAAGCCTTGTATTCCTTTTTATTTGTCTTTTCCTGGACTTAAAGTCATTACCGTGCCCAGATTAAAGAAGATGCTACAATTTTCTTTGGGGTTACGGAGATCAAAGCAGAAATTCTCCTTGAAGTCTGCGTGAGTGGAACTGCTCAGCGCTGCACTCAATTCAGCGATTGTTCGCCGAGCTCCAGAGCTGCTGGTGTGTTCAGCAATATCTCAATGTTAACTACTAGATATCAAATAAAAACTAAACAAAGAGGGGGGTTTTTCAATAGCAGTTGAAGCTAAACAAAAAACATAATCCATAGATAATAACGCCTTTATGTGACTCCTGCAACATGAATCTGATGCTGCATTAGTCACGACACATTTGCATGCAAAGAATCTTTACAAAACTGTAGACATAAGTCAGATGAAAGATACAAATCTTAATCTGGGTGGAAGCAAGACTAAATGAAGGCTTTCTCCTTGTGTTTGTGATGAAAAAGGATCTTGACAGTGTTTGCCAGGTTATTAAAAACTGCAATATGAAACATTTCTCAAACCTGATCGGACTCCTTTTATATCTCTATACTCATAACTCTGACTCATTTTTGACGTTTTTAAGAAACTAAATGAGTTAAACTATCAATGAACAATACTTCTACAGCATTTATTAGTTGACGATAATTTCAGCATTTACTACTGTTTACAAATGAGACGTTGTACGTTTTAACATTAGTTTATGCACTGTGAACCAACACAAACAAACATTACATTTCTGTTTCTATAGCATTAACTAATATTAATAAATGCTTTAAAAATGTGTTGTTCACTGTAATGTTAGTTAATGCATAACTAGCCTGCAAAGTGTTACATTTTTATTTGTACTAATGAATTTCAGGATTAATATCAGAAAAAAAAAAAAAAAAAAAACTCTCATGAGATACAGAAACGCAACCTCCGAGCAATACATTTCCTTCTTGTACTTTCAAATCCTTTGACAGAGATATATTTTTCTCAGTCATTTTTGACATTTATTGTGGTGTTTTTGTTTTAAAGAGACAGTTCACCCTAATATATGGCTTTCTTTCTTCTGAGCGACACCAAAAAGAAGATATTTCTAAAGATATTATATAGACCAAAAAATAGCATATTTTGTGTTCCTCAGCAAAAAAAAAAAAAATCAGACTTTAGTTTGGGGACCATTTCTCATCAACTATGGCTTCTGCCTCAAAAACTTCACATTTTCTGCATATTATAGTTAGTAAGCCAGTTCTTAAGTTTAGGTATGGGGTCTTAAAATATGAATCTAAAATATGCGCATGCAGAACAAGGCATTAATATGTGCTTTATGAGTACTAATAAACAGCCGATATTTTAGTCATATGCATGCCCTAAATTAAAAAAGTCAGCTGCACAGGAGACAGGTTTGCAACCACATAATAACAGACTGATCATTTTTGGATGAAAGATCCCTGTAAGCGCTTAAAGGATATATTGAGGGTCATGAAGGAGCTCCTCTCAGCCAAGCTCTGCAGGTCTCCACACTCCATCTTGACCCGCGGCAGGCAGAGCGCGTCCACCGACACCAGTCCCGTCTGGTGATGCCCCGAGCTCAGCTTGGATCTCATGCCGACGCTGTCCCACGCACGCTCCATGGAGTCCGGCGAGGACCTCTCCAGAGACGCCGGCAGACACGGCAGTGCGGAGAAGGAGGAGTGAGGGCCGTACTTCAGCAGGTGCTCCAGGATCTGGCTGTCGTGGAGAGGAGCGCTGTAGCCGAACTGGAAGGGCATCTGGTGCAGCGGGTAGGGTCTCTTCACAGCCTGGCTCAGGGAAGGCTTCCGGACCACTAGAGACAAGGCTTCGGTCTGGTGCTCCGGGCTGTTGCTCTCAAAGTGCTCCACAGAACTGGCTTTAATGCTTTCATCAGAGTCCGACAGCTCTGAAGGGGAATCATCTGGGATCTGCTTCTCGGTCTCAGAGTACTCCGGACTGTGGCACGGCTGTGCACGGGGCGACTGGTTTAGTAGAGTCATGGAGAGCTTCTTGAAGACCATATCGACACTTTCACTCACAGTCCTGGTCAGCTCTCTTTTAAGAGTCTCCTGCAGGTTCTCCACCGCCCTGTCGGAGCTGAAACCCCCCGTTTCCACTTTAACTTGGTCTTTGTGGTGCGTCGCGCCACCGTCCATCTTCAAACTGTGTTGGACGTCGTGCTCTGACCTTGCATCTTCCCGTTCCTCGTTCTCCGAGTAACTCTGGTCGTGCACGTGCGAGATCTTCTCCTGGAGCTGATGCAGGAGCCGCTGCATGCTCTGGAGCTGCTCCTTGAGTCTGTGGCACTCCTGGTCTTTGCTGGTCTTGGTGTTGGACTGGCTGGGCTCCTGGTGCTGCGGGAGCCTCTGCTTGCGTTTGTTCTCCTTCAGGAGGTCTCTTCTGCAGCGGACGGCTTCGCTCTCGCTCTCCGCTCCTCCGTGAGACCTGCTGTTGGGTGAAGCAGCCATGCCTCGTATGATGTTCTCCACCCGGGCGCGTTTGGCTTGGAGGTGCTCGTTTACAGACAGATCCTCGTCTTTGAAGGACATGCAGCTTTGATCGTCTTGAGCAAAGTCTTCGTTGTTGGACTCGGAATCGAGCCCGCTGGTGTTTGCGGAGGGCAGGTAAAGGAGGTTGTTGTCGAGGGAGCTCAGTTTATTATGAATGGTTTTACGCAGGAGGTGAGATATGATGGAGCCGCTGTGGTAGGAAGCCAGAGGCCCGTCGAATGTGCTTCTGTGGTAGCAGGGGAGCAGGTGCTCAGCTTTACTGTCCTCCATGCAGCCGTCGCTCGGCTTGTGCATGCTGTGTTCAGGCGGGCTCAGGTTCATGGTTTTCACAGGCTGCAGATGCTGGACTTTCCGTACACAATAATGAGCCTCGGAAACTGGGGGTCTGTAATACTTTGTAAATAAATAAATAAATAAAATTAATTAGGCATTATGATAACTCTGCATTCCTCATATCTCAGTCCTACATTATTATAAATAGTATTACATTCTAATCCATACATTCCTAGAAGATAAATGGTGCACAAACAAATTTCATATTCAAACACATATTCACATTTACTCGGTGTTCTGTTCATTGAATATAAAAATAATGCTTTTTTTTTTTTTTACCTGTTTCAAGTAATGATTACAAACATACAAATTATACATGAGATTTCAAAAGATATCAAAAGATAAAACAAGTAGTTTTAACAACAGAAACAAAGAAAAAATAGTCTATACAACATATACTTCCATTATACATTTTCTGTCATCTCATATCTAAATGCTTTTCATGTAAGAATTACATCGTTCACATAGCAAAGGGATTGTAAAAGCACGAGCAGCTGATGAGAGCAGAGCGCTTACCTGTTGCTCTGGAGACGCTTGACTGACAGTGTGAGCTCGGCGCGCTCCCGTCTCACTCCAGTCGAGTGGGCGTGGTCAGAGCGCACTTCATTAACACGCCAGCCAATCAGAAGCCGAGTGTAGAATATAAACCACTCCCCCTCAATAACTACTGAAATCACCTCCTTATTTTAAAGTCGTGTCGGGAATTGTACATTAAACTTAAATTTTATTTACAGAAGATAAAATTCGACATATCTAAATCATGTTTATTATGAATTTTAAATATATACATACAACAAATCTACTATTTTGTATCCCAGTATTTTGACTATTTGGAAATAAAAAATGCTGTCAGCAAATTATTTAAGTCTTATGTATTTGTTTTATCCTATGTTCTTTAGCTGTTTTGTTAATTATTATTGCTGGAACTGCTGCAAATGTAGACTATTGATACTTTGATTTGGTTGGTTTGTACGTTTCCTGCACCTCATAAAAATAAAGAATAACATATCTCTATAAAATAAAAATAGTATTATATATATGTGTGTGTGTGTGTGTGTGTGTGAACATGAAGAAAAAATGGGATGAGATTGAATGTACTGAAAGTGGGGAATTACAGTCCATTATGTTTTATTATTACATAAATATAGCCATCGACCAATGATACAACAATATTTTTGTTATGCATTGCCAGATTTAATTAATTATTAATAATTTAATTAATTATTGCATATCCTCCTGACTACAAAAAAAGGAGGCCATGAGAAAAAAAAAAAAGAAATCAGATAAAGTCCAGTTTTATATATAACATGATAACTATGTTATGAAAAATATTTTTAAAGACCATTTTAAATGTGTGTGAAATGGTCATTAACGAGTTTTACCATTATATACAATGTATCTATAAACTGTATCTAAGATACATATTAATGTGTTTGTGGGGCAACATAGAATGAAAAATAATAATGGGAGTGATAATTGGCAAGATTTTAATAACAATGTCTAATATATATATATATATATATATATATATATATATATATATATATATATATATATATATATATATAATTAAATTAAAAATACATTTATGCATTTTAGCAGACGCTTATATCCAAAGCGACTTACAGTGCATTCAGGCTATCAATTTTTACCTATATATATATATATATATATATATATATATATATATATATATATATATATATATATATATATATATATATATATATATATAGGACCCACTTTATATTAAGTGGCCTTAACTACTATGTAGTTAAATTATAATTATTAATTTAGTACAATGCACTTATTGTGTACATACATGTTTTTACATTGTACTTATATTTGAAAAATATCTGCACATAATTACATATGTAATATATATATATAATTTTCTATTAATTTTTTGTAGGAAACATGCTTTAAGTCCTGCTGTCCTCTACGAAATCGATGTCCCGTTTCATAACAGAAGGTCATGTTTTGATTCGAAACCCCATAAGATTTTCTGAGATGTTGATTTATGACAAACAATTTCAAAATTAGTCCGATTTAAGTGATAATTACAAAATATCATAGCCATAAGGGTGTGTTACATGATGACTGTTTTCTCTGAAAGCGCTGCTGTCCGCACGTGCTCTGTTCAGGACATCCAGACCATAGACTGTGACGTGTTACGTCTCAGTCAAATGATTAACAATAAATGTCTTCTACAGAGGACAAAACTCCGTGGGCGGTAGTCAGGAGGATATCATATTAATGTTGCATCCTTGACGAATGGCTTTTTTTTATCCACTTCTGGATCGTTTTGGATAAAAGAGTCTGCTAAATGCATACTCGTACGAGTGAGAACTCAATGGTACGTTCCGTCCCCCCTCTCTGGTTCATCATGGTATGCTCCACGCTGTGTCCGGTTCGCGGCGGCGCTGTTTCCGGTGCTGTGCCGTGAGAACTGCAGTGCGCTCGGTCCTTCCCGACAACATGCTATCCCGTTCCCGCTGTCTCACCCGGAGCCTCGGGCGCTCGATCTCCGCCCTGCGACAGGTACTTGTGTGTGTGTTTGTGTGAGCCGTCAGTGTCCGGTCTGACCGAAAGACCGTTAACCGGGGGCGTGATGGCTCGCGTGAGCGGTAGGCCGCGGCCCAAGGGCAGCAGGACACTCGCAGCAGAACCGAGAGACACACGAAGAGAGAGTTTACCGCACATCACTGACGCTCACACACGCTTCTGCTGTGTTAAACGATGTGTTTATCAAGCTTTAATTACACACGTTAGAAGAGTGAGGTACACTAAGGAGTGTCACGAGCGCGAGCTGTCACTCGATAACAGGCCTGACAGTCACCGTGACGTCAGAGGTGTGTCAGTGTCTCTCTCTCTCTCTCTCTCTCTCTCTCTCTGTGTGTGTGTGTGTGTGTGTGTGTGTGTGTGTCTGTCTGTCTGTCTCTGTGTGTGTCGCTCTCTCTCTGTCTGCGTGTGTGTGTGTGTGTCTGTCAGTTAAAGGGTTAACTATGTTTGTATATCTGTAAAAAGCCAGTTCACGTTTCTGTAGCACTTTATACGATGGGGATTGTTTCAGAGCAGCTTCAACAGTAATAAACCACAAAATAAATGATGCAAACTTAGTCAAATATGAGACAAATCCTAAATATGTCTAAAAAGACAGCGCTGTCATTTTCCGTCCTGTCTTTATTTGTGACATGATGGGGAAAGAGGTTTAAGTAAGTGTGGGTTTTGCTGCTCGGTCAGTGTTGACTGATGGACTGCTGTCCTCTTGTTCTTCTGTCTAGAGTAACAGTGTTCTCGCTCGACGGGCCACGTCAGGTGAGTTTACAAGATCACATAGAAGGTGTTTCTGTAAGAGTACAGGTTTATCAGTCTCGTGTCTTTCTCTCTCACAAACATGATCAGATGTGCCTGTGTCTGGTTTCTCCTCCAGGTATATCAGCGAGTCAGTGTGTCACCGTCAGGAACGGCCCGTAAGTATCAGTGACGTCTGCCGGAGGATCCCTGGCTCCTGGCGTTCCCAGCAGATTCAGAGTCACGGATCCGACCGGATTGTGTTGTGATGTTGTGTGTGCTGTTGATTTCCAGGAGCTGTGAGACCCGCTCGAGCGTCTATCAGATCAGATACTTCAACACCACGACCGCTCACAGTACGTTTCAGCACTAAAATAAGGTCTGGTGATACTCTGGTGCTAAAGAAGGGTTACACAGCATCAGTTTGCCTCGCTTTTACTCCTGATAAGACTGTGTACCTGTCAGAGTGTCAACACAGTTCTGTCACTTAAGGTCACTTTTCTTCTGAAGGTCAGGGTCAGCCGTCATTGATTTTAAGGTCAATATTTGAATTGTTGTACTGGAAAACAAGACAGAAATACTGAGGAAGAACATTCACTTTTTTTTTTTTTGTTCCAGTGATCAAAGATATTTTGTAAAATGAATTAAAAATTCAATGGCGATCTGTTTTAAAAAAAAATTTCTCCAAAATGTTGCCATAAATCATTTTCTAATTTTTTCGTGTTCCCTTCAACTTGGTCCTTTAAAAGTAAAAAAAAAAAAAAAAGGTTTACGTTTATCTTCCTGAATCCTGCAGAGACCTTGTTCAGTGGTGAACTATAGAGTCAACAGCTCTCTCCAGTTGCACAGCTTCCACTTTAACGGTCTTCTGTGCTTGCAGGGAATGAGGTTCTCACAGTGAATACACCAGCGTTTGCTGAGTCTGTCACAGAGGGAGACGTCAGGTGGGAGAAAGGTAAGAGGAGTTCAGCAGGTGTGCAGGACAGACGTCTCGCCCCGTTAGACCCCGTTAACCCTCTTCTGTGTGTCTCCAGCTGTTGGGGACAGTGTCTCTGAAGACGAGGTCGTCTGTGAGATTGAGACTGATAAGGTAAGAAGTAGTTTTGAATGTTTAGGAGACTAACAGTTACGGTTTAATTATTGGTCTGTGCACACATCTGTTAGTGCCGTGTTGAGCAAGGCATTTATTTAAGAAAATGTGTCGCGTTAAAAATAGTTCAACCTTTGGTACCGTGCCTCTGGACACCTGCCTTCTGTTCCAGGCTGTATTTGGTAGCAGGAGTGTGTCCTATTTCAGCAACCGTTAAGAAACCTGTCTGATGAACATGACTCTAACATTACATGGCTTCCTTAAGAGCATCCCGTCCGCTGGAGCGGAGTTGTTATCGAACCTCAAGGATATAAGACCTTTAGTTTAGTTTGAGGAACAAAACATTTAAAAAAATGTATCTAGTCTGTGTGTGTCTGTCTGTCTGTGTGTGTGTTAGGGCTGTGCGATTAATCAAAATCAATCGAAATCATGATTTGAGACATTGGGATTTGCTTATCGCAAAAGCCTGCGATGTAGACACAATATTACTGTGTTCCAGATCATATGCTTGACTGCCAGCCTTGAGTGACAGTCTTTCTAACCAATAGAGTGAGCACTTCTCTGTTCTACCCAATCAGACCTTCTACCAAATCACAATATCTGTCAAAAAAAATCAAAATTAGATATTTTCCCCATATCACACAGCCCTAGTGTGTGTGTGTGTGTCTGGTGTAGAGTTAAGGTGAGTTGTGTGTGTGTGTGTGTGTGTCTGGTGTAGAGTTAAAGTGAGGTGTGTGTGTGTGTGGTGTAGAGTTAAGGTGAGTTGTGTGTGTGTGTGTGTGTGTGTCTGGTGTAGAGTTAAGGTGAGTTGTGTGTGTGTGTGTGTGTGTGTCTGGTGTAGAGTTAAGGTGAGTTGTGTGTGTGTGTCTGGTGTAGAGTTAAAGTGAGGTGTGTGGTGTAGAGTTAAGGTGAGTTGTGTGTGTGTGTCTGGTGTAGAGTTAAAGTGAGGTGTGTGTGTGTGTGGTGTAGAGTTAAGGTGAGGTGTGTGTGTGTGTGTAGTGTAGAGTTAAGGTGAGGTGTGTGTGTGTGTGTGGTGTAGTGTAGAGTTAAGGTGAGGTGTGTGTGTGTGGTGTAGAGTTAAGGTGAGTTGTGTGTGTATGTGTGTGTGTCTGGTGTAGAGTTAAAGTGAGGTGTGTGTGTGTGTGGTGTAGAGTTAAGGTGAGTTGTGTGTGTGTGTGTGTGTCTGGTGTAGAGTTAAGGTGAGTTGTGTGTGTGTGTGTCTGGTGTAGAGTTAAGGTGAGGTGTGTGTGGTGTAGAGTTAAGATGAGGTGTGTGTGTGTGTGTGTGTAGTGTAGAGTTAAGGTGAGGTGTGTGTGTGTGTGTGTGTGTGGTGTAGAGTTAAGGTGAGGTGTGTGTGTGTGTGTGTGTGTAGTGTAGAGTTAAGGTGAGGTGTGTGTGTGTGTGGTGTAGTGTAGAGTTAAGGTGAGGTGTGTGTGTGTGGTGTAGAGTTAAGGTGAGGTGTGTGTGTATGTGTGTGTGTCTGGTGTAGAGTTAAAGTGAGGTGTGTGTGTAGTGTAGAGTTAAGTTGAGTTGTGTGTGTGCTGCAGACGTCGGTGCAGGTTCCCTCTCCAGCTGCAGGAGTCATCGAGGAGCTGCTGGTTCCTGATGGAGGGAAAGTGGAAGGAGGAACTCCTCTGTTCAAACTCAAGAAAGGAGGTCAGACATGTTTGTTTTTGCTAAATATATATTAAAGACCACCAGTTACACACAACCCACTTTTACATGGTGTTTGGACATACATGCGTGTTGGCAGTGTGTGAACACAACCACCCTACAATGATGAAAATCCACTAACTCCTTATTTTTTATACCCATTAAACCAAATCAGTCTTATTAGACCTGCTGTTTTGATGTCACTTTGATTAGGCCCCGCCCACTGCCGCTGACTGACAAACTGCCGTTACAGTGCTTAGCTAACGTTGGAACCGTATTTTATTTCTCCTTCATCTGTGTGACTGGTTCACACATCTACAGCTGAACACCGGTTCTCTCGCTCTGTCATGTTGCTTCTACTGTTTATTGCTGTAGGTGTGCAGATCAGAGATGTATAAGCCACGCCCACTTCTGAAGACCAGGCGGGAAATATGCAGCTCATTTGCATTTAAAGTGATACACAACAAAACAGCTCTTTATTAGAAACGTCGCAAAAATGACATTTTTCCAAGTTATAATAAATGACCTGGGGGGTATTTTGAGCTGACGCTTCACAGACGCATTCTGGGAACACCCAACACCAATATTACAGCTTATGAAAAGGTGCCTAAATGCATCTTATGTTGTAATCATTACCATCATAAGCTGAAGCCACTTCCTAACATGTTCAGTATGTGTTTAACTGATTACATGATCTTTACTAACCAGATAACATGTAACATGTAATGCACTAACTCTGACCAAATACTTCCGGTTTGTAACGTGAAGCTGCTTTTAAATGTGAATAAACTTATTAAAGCCAAGGAAACCTTACTTGTAAACAACAAAACTAACTTTTGAAGTCTTTATTAGGGCAAATGAATAATAATAAAAAATAAAAAGATTACGATGGTCCAAGATCACATTGGAGTATGGTAGTATTACAACAATTAAATGTAAAATTAAATTAAAGCTATTAGCGCAAGAAAACCCCTGATTTGAAATGTCCATCTTCATCATAACCACAACCAGAAATATAGCGTCTGGTCTTTCTGAGCTAGGAAGTGGTTATTATTATAAACGAGTGCTGCGGTGGTTTGAGCTCTGACTGTGTTTCAGCTGGAGCTGTTAAGACGACAGCAGCAGCAGCTCCTCCTCCTGCAGCAGAGACTCCTCCTCCTCCACCAGCTCCACCTGCTGCTCCGGCCGGAGGACCCATCCCCACCAGCATGCCCCCTGTACCCCCTGTGCCGGCCCAGCCCATCCAGTCCAAACCAGGTCAGGACAAATCTGATGCTGGACGTTCAGTAGAGCTTGAGATTGGTGTACTGTGACATTAACTTTGACTGGCACTGATGCTGTTGTTGATAAACGTTTGAGATGAGTGCATGACTGAACGATGTTGAAACACTCTTGCGTTGTGTCTGTTGTAGTTTCAGCCATCAAACCCACTGCAGCTCCTGCTGCTGCTGCTGACACTGACGCTGGAGCCAGAGCCGCCCGATCAGAGCACAGGGTAAGACTCCTCACTCCTCCTAACTGTACGTTTACACACTACTGTACAACATGCATCACATACCCCGGGTAGAAAACACTTGCTGCGTGTGACTCGAGTCCGCCATTCAGGTCCACTTTTAACTTTAAAACAAGCATTATTGTTGTTGTTTTTTTGTATTGATCTGTTTGTCACTTAAGTGCAGAAAGCTCTTAAATGAATTTAGTTCACTAGAGGACCTATTTAGTGAGATTTTGCCTGAAAAGGTTTTATAATGTTATATGTTAATTTAATAAATCTTGTATTGTATCACTTGCTGTATTAGTTTGCTTGGTTTTTATTGTATTTATATGACGTTAGTGTCTTTGTTATTAGTTTTTGCCGTGAAAATAGCCTCAGATGGAATTAAATACTACAATTTATTTAGTATCATTTAATGCAGTTATTTGCTATTAGTGACCAAACAAGATGTTAAACACAAACACTGTAGTATGGGAGACCACCAAAATAATGCTTTTTTTTTTTTTTTTTTGCCATTTCCAGTCATTTATTTGGATAATCAAATCTCATAGTCTGCTCATTGACTTGACTTCAAAATGTGGTGTATTGGCAAAGCATATCCGTGAACACTTATCCTACCCTTGCCCCTCATGAACCTTCATGTTCAGTGAGCGCTTCAGTTTAAAAGTGTAATAATGCAATAATGTATATGAGCTGTTTTTCAGCTGCATGTTTGATTTATCAAGTAGGTTATTTTAGATGGACTACTGACCTTTTTTTGTCTTTCTGAGAGTTTTTTACAATATTTCTGTTTAAACCGTCATGAAATTAGTCGTGAACTTAAACAGTACAAATGTGAGTAATCAAGGCGTTGTTTACCGAATTAAATGCAATGTATATGAATGTGTAACAGTGTTAAATGCCATTTGGAGATTTTCATCAACATTTTGAGTGATGCCTGATTGTTGAATCCGTGACCTCAGTCTATCTGTGCTCTTTAAGAAAATCAAGCCAAATCAAAATGTGCATTGGTCTCTATATTAACACTGCTTTTTGCATGAAATGATATTAAAAATAGCACAAATACTGCAGAGGCCCAGCGTTCCCTTGCTCAGCCCACTTGTGGTTTTGTTTCAGGTGAAGATGAACCGCATGAGACTGCGAATCGCTCAGCGGCTGAAGGAAGCGCAGAACACCTGTGCCATGCTGACAACCTTCAATGAAGTCGATATGAGGTCTGTAACAGCAAACAAGCAAGATTATACAGTCACTGGTGCTTTGACATGTGTTTTTAGTACCCTACCAGTCAAAGGCTGGTGCTCACCTACTCAGTTTTGTCTACACTTCAGGAAAAAAAGTGATTTACTTAGAAATAACACAAATTGAACTCTTTGAGGATAATGGAAACATGACACTAGGGCTCTGTAGTGAGACACATTTCACCATTTGATGTCCATTCACTAGCCTGCGATTTAAATTTTGATTTCATTTCGATATCTATCTATTTATTGGATATAAAATTAAAACCGTAAACTATCAAATAAGCCCTCTCACTTTGTACATTTAAATTGCACTTATGGCAGTTTTGATAATGTTATTTAATAAAAAAATAGCGATCATGATTTTTCATGGCCGATTCCGATACCGATTTTTCTACAAGCAAACTGGCCGATACTGATTTCTGATTTGTACAAATCTTTAAGCAACAAACAAGAAAGGAGGAAAGTGTGCATAAACCAGATGTTTATTTGGTATTTAATAGGCCAAACTGGCTTTTGGCTACTGAAAACTATAGACGTATCCATCTGAAATTATGGGCAGTAACTGCAGAGCAATTAGCCTACATTCAATATAAACACAGATGGTACAGACATCAGCATTTAGCTTTTGTTTTTGAATTGAGTTGAAACTACCCAATTCTTAAATGAATTAAACTACCCAAGCCTTAAATGAAAAGATTAAGTGTAACCATGTGAAATTAAAGGCAATAACTGTGAAGTTCTTCAATCCAAACAACACAATCAACACACATTCAGCATCAGCATTCAGTATTTTTGCTTTTAAATTTAAAACAAGTTCTTTACCAGTGAGACTAAATAAAAGTACGCTATATAAATATTATTCCAAAATGTTAAAAACAATTAATGTTGGTGCTAATAAAACAAAGATTCAAAGTGTTTCATTCATCCAATAAAAAAAAGGTATGATTCACATCTATATTTTTTTTACTTGAGACAATGACAAATAAATAACTATTGTCTCAAGTTAAAAAATATAGATGTGAATCATTTCCCTAAATTTTTTTAGTTGGATGAATGAAACACTTTTTCAGTGTGCTACAGCAGGCGATTTTAAAATCAAATTCAGTCTATATAATTTTACAATAATAATTTACAAAACTGACGTTTACTTCTGGCTTTTCAAACATGTATGCAAGTTCTAATTTACAAAATTCTTTTTTATAAATTCAGCTTTGTCACGGTCTAGTCCACTTCGTTTCTCATCCAACACGCAAGAAGTTGAGCTGAACATCCCTTCACTGTTTCTGCGTGTGCAGGGACAGATACAGTCCGCTCGCACAGCATCAGTGAGCAGGAAAGGGACTCTTATTTTGTGCAGTCGGCTGTTCACTTCCTGCTATCTGTGCCTCAGACATGTAGCTCTGCACTTCCAGCGCTGAACGGCTGCCCGTGTCCTGCGCACAGACTTCGAAATGCTTCCACACAAATAACATGATAGCGAATTATTGCAATGAAGTCTGCACGGAGTGCACTACGGGAAAATAATTGTCTGAATGCGTATTTTAAGCAAAAACCGGCTGGTTCCGATTTATGGCCGGTCAACCGGTGCATCCCTAAATAAAACTGTATAAATAAACTTTTTAATTATATAAATCTACACCAGTTAGTTGTCAAAAGATGAACATTTAATCAGTGGATATCATAATGGATTTATTTAAACATACATTAAATATTCAGTAAAAAATATAATACAATTATAAAAATAGTAAAAATAGAATATTAAAATACAATATGCAATATTCATATATTCATCAAAAAGAGTAAAGTCAAAACGCGGCATGAGTGTTTTATATTAATTTATCTTGGAAGAAAACCGACTGTATTCAGAATAGTTTGATGTGATTTTGATTTCATCTTTCCTGTAATGCCTGATGAAGCAGCGTTTGAGCACAGCTGCTTTGTTTACAGCAGTTAACAAGGAAACCTTTATATTTCTGATGCTCCAAAAGCGCCTCCTGCTGGGAGAGAATTCATTTGCATTTTCTGCCTCTGTTTTTCTATCTGACTAACAGGTTTATGGACGTTGAATGTCTTTTCTGTGATGCATGTGATTTTGTATGACTATTTGATCACAGATTATAGATTTTTTCCGCGGTTGAATCACTTATTACATGAAACATGATTATTTTCCGTAAGTTATTTAGTATCTTTCTTCCCCAACCCTTGATGTTCATGTTAATTTTGTTCTGTAAGTAGTAGTAAAGAGGAAGAGGTGATCGGTTCACACGAGGCTGCACAAAGCTTTTAGCGATTATTTGATGGCTGGCATGCTTCAAATGATGTTTAGTGATGTTTTGATAAACATCAAACTAACTTTGATATTTTGATATTTTAAAATTGATCTTTTCAACCCAGCCCTACGTGACACAAATTATGTTTGAGCTGCTTCTTTGTGTAGATATCTGCTCCAACTCAATGAATTAAAAAACAACAATAAATGATAGTTACATATGCATTCATTTTTTTTTTTACTTGTAAGCCTAAAACGCACCAATTCCGGTAAACGTGTCTAAACGTCTGCCAGCTAGTGTGCAGTATAGAGACACATATGTGTGTTGACAGCCCTGTGAAAATGTTGCTTATTGGCCAAACCTGATTAGAAGCTGCGCAATGCCCATCCAAATGGTTATAGATTGGAATCTGGCCTACAGGAAGAGATTTCTGAAACCCTATCTCCACTTAAAGCGCCGAATGTAAATATTTGGTCCTAATGTTGGTCAAAACAAAGATAAGAAGGGCAAAATGGGCTTTATTAATTTACAAGGAAACGTTAATGTCCACAACCTCCCTCGCTAACCCCTGAAGAGGACACTTTGAGGATTTCTCCCCAGCGCAAATGGCCGTATTAGCTTTCAGCTGCTCGGGGTCGGTGTTCTGCCGCTAATCTGGTTGGCATTGATGGGATGGAGGAAGACTCTGCCGGTCTGGAGTCGAAGGAGCGCGCTCGTCTGCGGCCCGCGAGCATCTGCCTCTCTGTCCCTCGAGACCCTCCTGCGGAGGGAGCGTGCGAGACGCCCCGAACGTTATGGGCTATTATGACAGGCCAATAAGATTTGAAGGCTCTGGAAAGTGAAGATTTTTATCACGTCTTCTCCCCTTTCTCTGAGAGCGCGTGTCTTGGGACGGTCCTAATTTCGTTAGCGGAGAAACCGGAGAGGATAAACGGTGTTAGAGACAGGAAAATAGAGAATTACAGTCTCGGCCCTTTTCACTCAAAACCTGGCCAGACTGTCCACAACATCCTCCATCAGTGTTTGAGTCAGGAGACGGACCGCTCAGGCCGAGAGCTGAAGAGTACTCAATATAAAATAGAAATTAGGAATGAGTATTTTAATGGGTGTGCGTGTCATGGCGATTAAAAGATTTGAATAAAAATGTGCTGTTGATGAGAAAAATTATGATTTTCAAATATTCCAGTAACGTATTTGAGCTGTTGACAGAAATATGATTAGAAACATAACAGATTAGAAATACAAAAATATTATCAATGTTTTCAAAAGGAAACATCTAAAAGGAATATGAGCGTCCTGTTCCAATCATATTCAATAATGAAGGGCTTTGTCGTTGACGCGCGCACACACACACACACACACACAAAAAAAAAACTTTACAATTATATATTTTTAGAAATCTAAAATAATATTTTTTTCTCATCAGTTTTGTCAATATTTGAAACCATCGTATTCCCTTTAGATGTTTCTTTCAAAAGCATTGATAGATTATTAATAATCTAACATGTTTGAAAAGGTGACATTTAAAACCAATGTGGTTGTTTCTGATTTTCCAGTTATACTCCATGATGTCCGACCGAAGGGAATGATATTGTTTCAGATAATGCAAGGATAGTCCGTAATGCTGGCCGTTGCTGAAGACTGGATGAGCGTCTGTAAAACCGAAGCCCTTCACTAATACTCAACTAAACACATTTTCCCGATTTTATTTATCGAGCTGATTGCACACTTTTGAAGCCTTAGTACTTCAGTAGATCGGTGCATTTATTCCATCATATTACTGAATATTAATTATATTTTAAGCAGTTCATGGTCAGTCTCCCAAATGGAAGGTAAAATATCTCAAGGTCTTTTTATATCTATCTAGGTCTTTTAAAGATGATTTGCGCCAATAACTTCGATTTCAGACTTTCTCAGACAAAAACATGAGATGATTAAAAAAGACCTGGAAACTGCACTGCTGTTTATAACACTTAAAGGTCGAATGTAAATCTCCATAAAGAGCAGCGTGAACATGCTGCTAAACATCTGCTTTTAGAGTTGGAGTTGGAGCAGCATGAGAGTAACTGTTTCTTGTTGTGTTCCTCTGTGACAGCAACATCACAGAGATGAGGACGCAGTATAAAGATGCTTTCCTGAAGAAACATGGCATCAAACTGGGCTTCATGTCTGCGTTTGTGAAAGCGGCTGCGTATGCTTTGACTGAGCAGCCTGCCGTTAATGCTGGTACGTTCACACACACACACACAGCGTTCAGCCTCAGCACCTCACCACTTCAGATTAAGCGTGTGTGGTTATGTGGTCATCTGTTCGAATCTAAAGAACACGTTTTACAGATTACCTTTCTGTCGCCCCCCTCCTCTCTTTCCTTCCAAACCTCATTGGCTTGGCCTACATAGACAGGCACGTTTAACACTGTTTCATCGGGACAGTGTGTGTCTATATTTGCCCAGAGCTTCACCATTTCACGTTCTTCATCAGAGACTTGCATGTTCCTGCGGGTCGCTGCGCCCTTCAGAGTCATAGCTAACTAACAAAAGATTTGCTTACAATGAAATAAATGTTAACTGAAATAAACAATTCAGCTTATTTTATTTCAGATAGTTGTCTAAAATAAAATAATAAAACTTAATCTGAAATATGAAGACCAAAAAACTCATAAAATGACAAAAATTGGACAACTCACACGTACATTGAAAGCCGTTGTTTTTATCTTTGCAGTCATCGATGACACAACCAAAGAGATCGTGTATCGGGATTATGTGGATATCAGCGTGGCAGTCGCCACACCGAAGGTAAATCCTACATTTATTCTTCTTGTGCAGAAACTAATGCTTTTACTCCGCAAGGACGCATAAAATCGATCAAAAGTAGTAACCGTACAGACATTTATAATGTTACAGAAGATTTCTCTTTCAAATAAACACTATTCTTTTGAACTTTCTATTCATCTGTGAATCCTGAAAAATAAAATGTTTCCATAGAAAATATTGCCTACTGTACAGTATTGTTCAAAATAATAGCAGTACAATGTGACTAACCAGAATAATCAAGGTTTTTCGTATATTTTTTTATTGCTACGTGGCAAACAAGTTACCAGTAGGTTCAGTAGATTCTCAGAAAACAAATGAGACCCAGCATTCATGATATGCACGCTCTTAAGGCTGTGCAATTGGGCAATTAGTTGAATTAGTTGAAAGGGGTGTGTTAAAAAAAATAGCAGTGTGGCATTCAATCACTGAGGTCATCAATTTTGTGAAGAAACAGGTGTGAATCAGGTGGCCCCTATTTAAGGATGAAGCCAACACTTGTTGAACATGCATTTGAAAGCTGAGGAAAATGGGTCGTTCAAGACATTGTTCAGAAGAACAGCGTACTTTGATTAAAAAGTTGATTAGAGAGGGGAAAACCTATAAAGAGGTGCAAAAAATGATAGGCTGTTCAGCTAAAATGATCTCCAGTGCCTTAAAATGGAGAGCAAAACCAGAGAGACGTGGAAGAAAACGGAAGACAACCATCAAAATGGATAGAAGAATAACCAGAATGGCAAAGGCTCAGCCAATGATCACCTCCAGGATGATCAGAGACAGTCTGGAGTTACCTGTAAGTACTGTGACAGTTAGAAGACGTCTGTGTGAAGCTAATCTATTTTCAAGAATCCCCCGCAAAGTCCCTCTGTTCAAAAAAAGGCATGTGCAGAAGAGGTTACAATTTGCCAAAGAACACATCAACTGGCCTAAAGAGAAATGGAGGAACATTTTGTGGACTGATGAGAGTAAAATTGTTCTTTTTGGGTCCAAGGGCCACAGGCAGTTTGTGAGACGACCCCCAAACTCTGAATTCAAGCCACAGTACACAGTGAAGACAGTGAAGCATGGAGGTGCAAGCATCATGATATGGGCATGTTTCTCCTACTATGGTGTTGGGCCTATTTATCGCATACCAGGGATCATGGATCAGTTTGCATATGTTAAAATACTTGAAGAGGTCATGTTGCCCTATGCTGAAGAGGACATGCCCTTGAAATGGTTGTTTCAACAAGACAATGACCCAAAACACACTAGTAAACGGGCAAAGTCTTGGTTCCAAACCAACAAAATTAATGTTATGGAGTGGCCAGCCCAATCTCCAGACCTTAATCCAATTGAGAACTTGTGGGGTGATATCAAAAATGCTGTTTCTGAAGCAAAACCAAGAAATGTGAATGAATTGTGGAATGTTGTTAAAGAATCATGGAGTGGAATAACAGCTGAGAGGTGCCACAAGTTGGTTGACTCCATGCCACACAGATGTCAAGCAGTTTTAAAAAACTGTGGTCATACAACTAAATATTAGTTTAGTGATTCACAGGATTGCTAAATCCCAGAAAAAAACAGTTTGTACAGTCAAAGGTAGACACTGCTATTTTTTTGAACACACCCCTTTCAACTAATTGCCCAATTGCACAGCCTTAAGAGCGTGCATATCATGAATGCTGGGTCTTGTTTGTTTTCTGACAATCTACTGAACCTACTGGTAACTTGTTTGCCACGTAGCAATAAAAAATATACTAAAAACCTTGATTATTCTGGTTAGTCACATTGTACTGCTATTATTTTGAACAATACTGTACATCAGATTTTTTTGGCTGTCTGTTTACACCTTCCTTCACTTGTGACCCATCTCTGATTCATGTGTTCACACTTGCCATACCATCTGAAACATCACATGTTGTCATTTACTGCCTCCACATGTTCCTCCTGAAATTAATGGGACCTGTACTGACAAAATGAGTCACAAAGAGTTATTAAAGACATTCTCCATTTAAAATACCTTTAAAATTATTTAGGATTAATTGGAATCTGATAAAAAATGATTTGATTTCGATAGTGAAGTCCTCATCTTTTCTTATTATTAATTACTATATTGATCACAGTACAGCTATTTTTTTTTATCTTTGCTTTTATAAATAAGAACAGATACCTTAATAATTATATATCTAAATTAAAGCATTCATGTGCATGTAAAATACAGTGTGAACGAGGCCTTAGAATGATTTCTGAAGATCATGTGACACTGAAGACTGGAGGAATGATGCTGAAAATACAGCGGAGCATCACAGAAATACATTACACTTTAACACAGATTCACACAGAAAACAGCTGTTTTAAACTGTAATAATGTTTCACTATATCACGGTCTTTACTGTGTTTTTGATCATATTGAAGTAGCCTTAATGAGCAGAAGAGTGTTTCTGTGTAGAGCAGCTGTCGTGTGTGTTAGGGGTCATCTCTGGCCGTGTGTGTGACGTCTCTGTCGTCTCTCAGGGGCTGGTGGTTCCCGTGATCAGAGGAGTGGAGGGAATGAACTTCGCAGACATCGAGAGGACGATTAACGAGCTGGGAGAGAAGGTGAGCGACGAGCTGCTGTCTGAAGACTCGCTAATTCAGCTGCAAATGGAGGAACTAACCAGAAATCTTTATTTAGCTAAATATGTGACATGACCTAAAAAAACAGCAGTGGTAAAACTGATGTCAAGTGAAGGGGAAAAATCGAACGGTCTAATTTCTGAAAAACGCTGTGGTTTATTCCTCTAATGCTGTTTTTAAGCATGTTTCACATTCATGCACCGAGCAGACACTTTCATCCAATCAACACTAGTTCACCAAAGAGCCTACAATAATCAACGTACAGAACCAGATTTAACTGTTTTCTTCAAGTCTGGCTCTGGCTGACTAGTTCTCCTGTGTTTTCTGCGTAGGCTCGTAAGAACGAGCTGGCCGTGGAGGACATGGACGGAGGCACCTTCACCATCAGCAACGGAGGAGTGTTCGGATCCATGTTCGGGACTCCCATCATCAACCCGCCGCAGTCGGCCATCCTGGGCATGCATGGCATCTTTGACCGGCCCGTGGCCATCGCTGGGAAGGTTAGAGGTCACGCTCGCGTGTTGTCTGTGTCCTACATCAGTAGAGTCACCAGTCGCTTCAGGAAGTGGAAACCCCATTCATTTTCTCCATAGGGACTTTTTTAATAATGATAATAACGGTTCAAGACAGAGCTAGTGTTTGAGCTCTCGGGTTGTGGATTAATCGTGTGTGCTTTTAATGAAGCCATCCGTTACTGTTATTTAAACTTAATTTTTTTAAGATGGAAAAAATACATGTTATACATAAAATACCTATGATTGTCCAAGCAGTCTCCACCAATCAGAGACGGGGAGAGAAAACCATGCCAGAACAGCCCCTCAGCCCCAGCCACTGTGGAAGTTCATAATCTCCACCCTAATCGTTTTTAACAATAGAACAGTACGACTTTTATTATGGGACTTTGTTCTCACAAGATTATTTCTTAGAACTGTCTTTTTTCTTTGGATTGCAAGCTAATATCTCACAGTCACAGGTTTACATCTTGCAGTTTTCGCTCAGAATTCTGTTTGAGATTAAATTTATTTATAATTTGTAACTTGCAATTATGAAAAAAGTATGAATTGTGAGTTTATACAGTATTGTTCAAAATAATAGCAGTACAATGTGACTAACCAGAATAATCAAGGTTTTTAGTATATTTTTTATTGCTACGTGGCAAACAAGTTACCAGTAGGTTCAGTAGATTGTCAGAAAACAAACAAGACCCAGCATTCATGATATGCACGCTCTTAAGGCTGTGCAATTGGGCAATTAGTTGAAAGGGGTGTGTTCAAAAAAATAGCAGTGTCTACCTTTGACTGTACAAACTCAAAACTATTTTGTACAAACTTTTTTTTGTTCTGGGATTTA
Organism: Carassius gibelio; assembly: GCF_023724105.1. NCBI lineage: Eukaryota > Metazoa > Chordata > Actinopteri > Cypriniformes > Cyprinidae > Carassius > Carassius gibelio. The sequence continues at coordinate 4,416,494 of NC_068387.1, forward strand.
GCAATCCTGTGATTCTTTAACAACATTCCACAATTCATTCACATTTCTTGGTTTTGCTTCAGAAACAGCATTTTTGATATCACCCCACAAGTTCTCAATTGGATTAAGGTCTGGAGATTGGGCTGGCCACTCCATAACATTAATTTTGTTGGTTTGGAACCAAGACTTTGCCCGTTTACTAGTGTGTTTTGGGTCATTGTCTTGTTGAAACAACCATTTCAAGGGCATGTCCTCTTCAGCATAGGGCAACATGACCTCTTCAAGTATTTTAACATATGCAAACTGATCCATGATCCCTGGTATGCGATAAATAGGCCCAACACCATAGTAGGAGAAACATGCCCATATCATGATGCTTGCACCTCCATGCTTCACTGTCTTCACTGTGTACTGTGGCTTGAATTCAGAGTTTGGGGGTCGTCTCACAAACTGCCTGTGGCCCTTGGACCCAAAAAGAACAATTTTACTCTCATCAGTCCACAAAATGTTCCTCCATTTCTCTTTAGGCCAGTTGATGTGTTCTTTGGCAAATTGTAACCTCTTCTGCACATGCCTTTTTTTTAACAGAGGGACTTTGCGGGGGATTCTTGAAAATAGATTAGCTTCACACAGACGTCTTCTAACTGTCACAGTACTTACAGGTAACTCCAGACTGTCTTTGATCATCCTGGAGGTGATCATTGGCTGAGCCTTTGCCATTCTGGTTATTCTTCAATCCATTTTGATGGTTGTCTTCCGTTTTCTTCCACGTCTCTCTGGTTTTGCTCTCCATTTTAAGGCATTGGAGATCATTTTAGCTGAACAGCCTATCATTTTTTGCACCTCTTTATAGGTTTTCCCCTCTCTAATCAACTTTTTAATCAAAGTACGCTGTTCTTCTGAACAATGTCTTGAACGACCCATTTTCCTCAGCTTTCAAATGCATGTTCAACAAGTGTTGGCTTCATCCTTAAATAGGGGCCACCTGATTCACACCTGTTTCTTCACAAAATTGATGACCTCAGTGATTGAATGCCACACTGCTATTTTTTTGAACACACCCCTTTCAACTAATTCAACTAATTGCCCAATTGCACAGCCTTAAGAGCGTGCATATCATGAATGCTGGGTCTCATTTGTTTTCTGAGAATCTACTGAACCTACTGGTAACTTGTTTGCCACGTAGCAATAAAAAAATATACGAAAAACCTTGATCATTCTGGTTAGTCACATTGTACTGCTATTATTTTGAACAATACTGTAACTCATGAATCACAATCTGAGAAGTCAGAAATATGAGTTTCAAACTAGAAGTTGCAAGGAAAAAAAGATTTTTACCTTTTTTATATTTATATTCCATGGCGAAAAAAAAAAAAGTCCATCGCCAAGTCCCATGAAGCACAAAAAATGAGGTGATGTCAATGTATAGTGAAGCTCTTCTGTCATGTCCAGGTGGAGGTCCGGCCGATGATGTACGTGGCTCTGACGTACGACCACCGTCTGATCGACGGCAGAGAGGCCGTCACCTTCCTCAGGAAGATCAAGTCAGTGGTGGAGGACCCTCGGGTGCTGCTGCTGGACATGTGAGGGTCACACACCGAACACCTCCTCATCCACCCACACCCGTCTGTACTCTGGGGACGGACGAGGGATTGATGGAGTGGGTCTGCTTTGAGTAGTTTCATGTTGAGTTGTTTTACCATGTGTATGTCCTCTGGGATTCCCTCTATTATGGAGGAAAGCAGTTCTGTCCTTGTATGTACAAGTCAGCGCACAAAACATGCCCTGAGCAATTATTTGTTTCTAAATGGGGAAGAAAGGATGGTAGTATACAGTATATCATATTTAATGTCTTCAGCGTAAAACGATGGGAGCAGCTGAGCAGAAACACTATGTTCCAGTCAGTTTTTGTACACGAGACCTCGAGGCGTCCCAGACCATCAGATCCTGTCTGCCTGTGTAAAGAACCAAAACTATATGAGACTTTAAACAATAAAATCAATGAAATGCTCACGCTCTCTCACGTCTTTCTGTATTTGTGTCCACTTCGAATCAAGATGATTCAGGTCTGTTCACACACGCATCTCAAGATCCATTTATTAGTTTGGATTAAATGATTCCTTCAGAAATGTAACCGAGTGGAAAATCTTACAGTTTGACATTGAGCAGGAGGCTTATAGTGAGTTCAATGCTGAACAATTGCTACAGATATCGTTTCTGAATTATTTGCCATGCAAAATCATTATAACAGGGTTGACAAAACAATTTAAAGACATTCTATAGAGAGAGAAGTTGTTTTAGTAATGAAGTACTATAATATTTTTGTGATTGTTATAATTGTTATATTGTTATAGTATTTTGAAATGAAAGTTAGAATTTTAATATTTTATTTCGGTTCATGTTTACGTCTAGTTACAGGTAATGAAAATGTCTGTGGTTTTAGTTTGTTCAAAATAAAAACCCTGGTGGGCACACAACTAGCACATTATGCTAATTATTACTTATTGAAGTTCTATTTTTTTAGTAGTTTTTTTTTTTTTTTTTATCATTTATTGTTTTTATCCATATGTTTTATTTCAGTAAAATTAACTGGCAACTTGAACATTTTATATATATATATATATATATATATATATATATTTGTTTAAGTTTTATTTCAGTTAATGCTTAGTTACAGGTAAGTGTGTTTTTTTTTTTTTTTTTGTGGGTTTAGTTTAAGCTAAAGATAAAATAAATGTGGTGGTGACACAACTTCAAGTATTTTTAATGGTGCATTATGCTGATTAAACTAAGCTATATAAAACAGGATAGAGGTGGATCTTGTATGAGTAAACACATCTTGCCTTTTTTCTTCTAAAGTGTATCTAGGAATAAAAGAGAGCTGTTTTGTGGAGTGATTGAGTGAATGCAGATGCTGCGTTCAGACTCCGATTCACGCGGAGCTAAGACTAGAGAAAAATGTTACTGATGCAGCTCATATGAGGTTAACTTTTCCTTCAAAACCAGAGTGTGTGTGTGTGTGTGGTTGTGTTTAACATGCATTCAGGGGTTCTGGAGAATATGAAAGTAAGTTGCAGTGGAAAAATCTCATCCAAGTCTTCATGCTGTGGGCCGGATGTGGTGACAAGAGCTTCTAGTTTGGTCACATGCTTAGGATGCTTTGAGGTCACTTGGTTTGTTATTCTCACACCTGAAAGATTAGAAACCATAAACCTACCCTGCTTTACTATTCCATAAACATGTGGTTTATTTAAATACTCTTAAAATCATATTAATAAAGAGGACGTTGTGCTACTAATCAGACGTGCATGTTAATACATTTGTTCTGTCTGATATGCATTTCAGGTGTGCATTCAGAAGCATTTCTCAGAAGGATGCACGATAAACTAGTAAGAAATGAGTGATTTTATTAAATGCAAATGCATAAGAAATGGAGATGACAGAACACATGACTGGTGTTCATTAATATTGCATTTGTGCAAAGTAATAATGCCCCAAATGTGCGCCGATCGACCCGTCTGCTTTCTGCAGCTTCATGCAGGTCAATTTCTGTACGAAGTGAGGAAAACTGGGACAAAGAACTTCATTTTCCAGACATTTGAAGACAACTGATTTAACTGCAAGCATGTAGAAAACTGCTGATGTGGAGAAATTACTCCTGCTGCCACCAGATGGTGGTAATAGCACAACAATGAACCACAGATCCTCCTGTCCAGAGGTCTTTGGGACTTTTTAACTCTGTGTGATCTTTCAGAGCTTCTCGAAAGATTCACCCACTTTCATTGTTTCTGCCCATCAAATTAAAATATAGTTGTTTTACACTTCCACAAGTGATGCTGAAAATGAAATCTTGATATCTGCACTTTCAAAAAACTCTTAGTTCGTGTTCGGATTAACATATTATGGATTATGCATTACGGCCAAATAAAGATTCACAACATTGTGAAATATTTTCAGGGTGGTAAACATTCATAAATGTGCTCTTGAAAAAAAAAGAGGGGAAATTCAGACTCAGAATGAAAACCTGTGCTCGTCTTTAATATCTGGAGGTGTGGCAGGCAGAAACAAACAGAGGGGATGAATACTTTCAGAAGGCACTACGGCGTCAGTGAACTGTCGAGTGTAAGCCACGGGATGGAGTTAAAGAAGGGATGACACTTGATGTCGCTCACTCCACCGCCTCCTGATCCCAGACGATAACACGCATCAAACTGGAGCAGCTGCAGGAAACAGGAAGAGGAAAACAGCAGCAGCATTACTATACAGGAAATGCAAAAATAGAATAGAAAGCCAGCATGAAAAGAATAGAAAGCATAGAAAAAGATTTGAATGCATTTGAAAGCAGTGCAAACAAACTGCATTATAAATTGGAAGTCAGCACACACACAGTAAGGTCTCATGTCAAGCTAAAGAAGCTGTCTAAAGTCAACTGTCAGCTTGAACTTCAGAAAGAAGCTTAATAGCCACTATCAGACGACTCATGGATTGACCTTGTCTGGTCCAAACCACAAACACAAAGAGTTATGCTGCGTTCAAGTTCGGTCACAATTACCATAATTACGCATTTCATTCAACTCAAAATTACAAGAATTTTCTGAAAGCTCCCGTCTGACCATTGTGGCAGCATGTAAACACAGAAATGGCATCGGCCTCAACATTTAAAGGCTGCCATTGAGCTACTCATACATATTAGCGTTGGATGTCATTTTATTAAAAACATGCTCTGCACACATTCTTCGTTTTCAAGAGCTTATAAAGGTGGATTACAGTAGAGATAAAGCACTCCCTGCAAGAAGCATTTTATATACATGTATATAGTGGTTCCCTAAATGTTTACAAAATCCAGCAAACCCAGGGCAGTGCTGCGTTGTAAACACTCAAGCTCTGTTGGTCCTGTCTATCAGTTTGCATTGAGAGAGCAGTTACCTCTGTGAGAAGCGAAGCGGCTGCAGTGCTGAGGAACTCTGGGATATGGAGCGGAGTATGAGGCTGAACGCCTGTAGGGTGGCACTGCCACAGGGGCTGTGGAGAAAACAGTGGTCTCCTCTCAACATGATCAAGAAGATGTTTGTGAATATATAATTTAAGCAGTAGATTTTTGGGAACTGCTATAATAACTATCTCTGTGTATGACAAAACACTGACTAACATAAAGCAAAGGACTGTGAACATTTTTTAGTCATTCATAGTTAAGTTTTGAATTTGTTCATTTTAAACCAGGAATAAAATGAACTGCTTACCGTGCCAGTAAGAAGCTCATATAGTAAAGCTCCAAGACTCCACCAATCACACGCCTCAGTGATTTTCGACGCACCTCCAATTTCTGCTCCAAATCAATGAAAACAATACAACTCTATATTACATCTCAAGAGAACAGAAAGTGTGATAGAAATGTGCTGTTGGGGTTCGATGTGATTGTAAAAACCGTTCACCTGGTGCACAGTACATCTCTTCCATTGCTTTTGGGTTAATTTCGGGCTGAACTTCTGTCCACAGTCCAAAGTACGTAAGACATGCCTCCCCTGTGTGCAATATGTTTGAGCAACTGTTTGAAAATACTAACAGACTTTCTTTTGTGAAACACAAAAAATATATTTTTTCTATACAATGAAACTGAAAGGTGATTTACACTGTCGAGCACCCAAAGAGTAAAAATTCTTATAAGTCAATGAGTCCTCTATTCCAAGTCCTATGAAGTCACATGATGCTTTGTATGAGGAATAGACTGAATTTTTAGTCAGTAAAGGTGACATATTATGCCCCTTTTTACATTATCTAATATAAGCCTCTGGTGTCACCAGAATGTTTCTGTAAAGTTTCAGCTAAAAATACCTCACTGATCATTTATTATATAATTTTGAAAATGAAAAAAAAATGCTCCTGCTCCCTGCTCCCTTTTCCAGAATAGAGTTGCATTATTACAGCTCATACCTGTTTTGGTTCTGATTATCATGTTTATCGCACTGAAATCGTGCGTTTAAACCATATTAGTTTAAACTTCCGATACAGGGTTTTCTGAGTGAGCACATTTGAAGCACATGGACAGAAAGCGGCTGTTACAGCATGTGAGTAATAAAACTAAGTTCTCATTCACACGCAAGTTTACATTAAAAACACAAGTTACAAAAACAGTCAGTTATATCGTTGAAAGTTTAAGATCTCTGGTGCAGCAGCAATTTACAGTAAATAAATCAATAAATCTGCTGCTCTCTTGTTTTCTCTGAGGCTGGGACACTAAACAGTGTTCAGTGCTCTTCTGCAGACAAAGGCAGAAACTTTCAGCCATGGTGTTATAACTGTTACACTGTTGTCGCTTGGAAAATCAAAATGACGTTGCTATGGGTATAAACTTGCAGATTATGGGGCAGTAATATTATATTGAGATCCCTTTGCTGCATCACCAAGGGAGCGAAATCAGACGTGCATGTTTTCTCAGACGCTTGCAGAAAATGGCTTACCAAAACAAAGTTACTGGGTTAACCTATTTCTCGTTTCCTAAGTTGGTAGATGCACCGGGAACCTGATTATAGCATTTAAAACCTGAAAAAGTCAGATTTTCATGTAATGTCACCTTAATTACCTACAAATTTCCATGTTTGCTGCACCTCTCAAGTCTCATTTGCAGTCAAATAATACCTGAGGTAAATCCAGTTTAGCAATAATGATTTCGATCCTGGAGTGATGGTAAGGCTTGTATTGGTTGTGGTAAATCTGCCTTTTTAATAAATGAATCCCTTCATTTTTACCCTTTTTGGATCTTAAAAGTATAAATCACCAATTATTTATTTTTATGGAAAAGATCAGTGCGAACATCTCATTTTCATGGGTTGATAAATGAAGACATAATTCATTCTTGGGTAAATATTTCCTTTACTATACCAAAAACTTAATATGATTGTACTTATGATTCTACTTAAGTTAAATATCAATGCTCCTATTGTCAATGAAGTTTAAGAGAGTGGTCAATCCTCCAGGTCCACCTCTCTGCAGACTTCAGTTCCAGCCTGTCCTAACAAACAATTCAGTAACTTTTTTTAGTAATCCTGCACACACTGATTAGCTGTTTCTGGTGTGTTGGAGCAAGTAACAGCTAAACTCTGCAGGATGGTAGCCCTCCAGGAGCAGGGTTGGCTACCCCTGCAATTTCTTAATTGTTGAGACAACTCTGGTCACTGTCCTGCAGAGTTTAGCTCCAACTCCAATCAAACTCATCTGCCTGTAACATTCTAGCAATTCTGAAGACCATTATCAGCTTATTCAGGTGTGTTTAATTAGGCTTGAAGATAAACTCAGCTGGACAGTAGAGGTCTAACTCCAGGACTAGAGTTAAAGGAGACATACCACTATTACGGAGTAGAATATTTCGTGGGTTGAGGTCCTGGCACACAATGCCCTGCTCATGAAGACTTTCCAAAGCTAACAGAATCTGAGCCCCCCACAGTCGCACCTCATCCTCAGGGAGTCCCCATCTACCCCACTTCGATTTGGCAATGAAGTTCTTGACCTTAATTTGGGGGTGATGGCCCAAGCCGTCCACCTTTACCTTCTGCTCTAGTTCAGTCTCACTCCAACAGGAACTGTTTGTGGTAGGTGCTGACAGGCGGGAGATCATGCCAACTTGTGGTTGTTTAGATGAAGATTTGAAGAACTGCCAGTTCTCCATGTCCTCATTCCCAACCTCCCTCACCATTTCAACAGTGTTTACCCGAGAAGTCATCTTTGTAAAGTCTAAAGAGATACTTTCTTGTTTTTGAGGTGTACATTCAAATGGATTGCGATGCGAACTGACTTTGCTCAGTTCAGCCATGAACTGTGAAATCTGTTCATTTCCACTGTGTTTACAGTTAGTGACACCTTGTTTTTGAGGAAATCCATCACATGCTTGGTTTTGTGGAGGTAAATGTGACGTGTTGGGAACTATTCGCACTCTCTGTGGAAGAACATCAACCGTGCTGCAAAGGGTTGGTTGTGCATTTTCACCAAATAAAGAGGCTGTAGTAATCTGAGATGCAATGCTGAATCCTAGAATATCTGAGTTTGATTCTGGTACTGTGAAACTCAGACAGTCCTGAGCAGGTTCCAAAGCATTCCAAGCTTTGTTCAGATCTATGCAGGAGTCAATGCGCTCAATGCGAACATCATTTCCTAGAAGGTCCGAAGTGACATCAAGAGGATCCCGGGTGTCCACAATCACACAGGGATGAATGGGAAGAGGAATATTATCCTGAGTTAAAGACTTGAGACCATTGGGCAGACCAACAGAAGGAAGCTCATTATGTGTCCTTGTTGCATACAAACCTAGAGAACCCCCCTGTTGGTGTCCTGAATCTTCACAGTAGGAGTGAGTTGTACAGTTCTCAAGACAATGTTTAGTTGGGCTGCCTGTACTCTCAAGAGGTTTAATTCTCCCATAATTCTCATTGAGGTAAATCTCCTGACGGAGAGCAGGGAGGGTGTAGCTATTCTTCAGATAGATTTTGTGCTGGTTGGGGCTGAAGCACTCTGGATGCTCCCTGACTGCTTCACTTCTGACCCTGTGGAGTCTGGAAAAGAGTCTTCCACCTGTAGAAAAACAAAGACTTCAAACTATATGCCATTGTGAGCAGATGGGCCACGCTTTCAAATGCTCCCCTAGTGTTCTGTAACTATGAAGAGCTTATGGACAGTCAACTTTTTAAACATCAGGGTGGGCCAGGGTTCTTCAAATCTAGACATTGAGGTCCACTGTCCTGCAGAGTCTAACCTTAATTATACACCTAGAAAATGAAAAGGCTGCTGAGTTTGATCGGGGTATTAGCTAAACTCTGCAAGATAGTAGACCTCCAGAACAATATATGAAGATTTCTGATATACATATTTTTTTCTGAGTGTGTGGAGCAAACAACATTCCTATGTTTGAACTCTGCAACTGCTCTTGACCTTAGCCCCATCCCTTTCATTACTACTGGTTTAGAGACTCCAGAACAGAGGTAAAAAAAATCTGCTATGGAGGGCTAATGTCCAGTAGAGCAGGGGTTCTCAACTCTAGGCCTCAAAGTCCAACCTTGATCAAATTCACATGCATGTATCATTCTAGTAATCCTGAAGACCTTGATAAGCTTGTTCAGGTCTGTATGATCAGGGTTGGAGCTAAACGCTGCAGGATAGTAACCCTCCATACACCAGGATTGGACACTCCTGGTGTAAAGCAGGGTCCTGGAGGGTCACTGTCCTGCAGAGTTTAGCTCCAACCCTAATCAAACACACCTTCCTGTAGCTTTTAAGTGATCTTGAAGACGTCGATTAGCTTGTTCAGGTGTGTTTGTTTAGGGCTGGAGCTAAACATTACAGGACAGTGACCCTCCAGGACAGAAGTTGCCCATCTCTGGTGTATAGCAATGCTTGGGAACCACTGGTGTGGAGTATACTATTCTTTTGGAATTGTGTTGTTAATAATGTTGTAATTTGTGAACAGGCTTTTGTATAGCTTAGACCCAACAGATCACTATGTCTATAATCTGATGAGAAGCTGTCTAACCTCAAACAGGTTAAAAAAGGAGTGCTGCAAGTACTAAAACAGTGTTTCCCAACCCTGTTCCTGAAGGTACACCAACAGTACACATGTTGGATTTCTCCCTTATTTTACCCATCCATTTCAGATCTTTTACTCCCTACTAAAAGGCTAATGGGTTGAACCAGGTGTGTGTGATTAGTAAGGGTATGAAAATGCATACTGTTGGTGTGCCTCTAGGAACAGGGTTAAGAAACACTGGACCAACGCTTCTGAATGATCGGTCTATGCTAGAGAATGTAGGGTCTTATATATGGATACAAAACTAAGGAATGGCCTTTGGTGGTTGAGAGACAAATAAAATTTCATATTAAGTGCAGACTGAAACCCCATCTGTTCAACAAGGACAATTCTCCAATTTATTTCATAAGATGGGTTCTGCAGTGGTGTTTGTTCCTCATTAACTATGTAGGACATTTTCCCTTGCTATTATCACTTTTTGTCTTGGATTCTGTCAAACTACTCTGAAACAATATACAATGTGAAAGTGCTACAGAAACAGCCTGAATCAACTCACCTTGAATATGTTCTAGATGAAGGAACACAGTGTCTTCACTGACGTAATATTTTAGCAGCTTCACCATGAAGGGCACTCCCTGAGGAATGATGGTCGACCTCTCACGACTCTCCCAGCTCGACTTTGGTAAACTCTATCCAGCAAGCAGAAATTTTCGTACATTTACAGGTAAAACCCTATATTTCATCTATGTTCCTTAAACTAATGAGCTGCTCCTTCAAACAGCCTTTTAAGGCAAAATAAATGGGCTTATGATGCAAAGCCTGCTCCAAAAGTGTGACTGCATAAGACTGTTACAGTCTGGTTCCAGAATTTCTCTTTACAGAAAATTGAGATTTCTGGATTTTGAAGGTGAAAGAAGTGTTTTTTTTTTTTTTTTTGTATTTGAACATCATTAGAATTATATCATTATTATCATTTTGTATTTCCTTTAGTGTCTGCTGATTTAAAATGTAGCTATTTTTTTTTGTCCCTTGTCCACCTGTGATATCTGTTTAAGCTGTAGCTTAATATCACCAAGTGTCTGGTTTCAGTAACCTGAGATGAGTTTGTACTTTGATTCAGGCACAGCAGCTTTTAACAGGATCAATCCAAACAGACTTGCAGTAATAACAGAAGACGTAAGTGTATTCCCAGAGATGAATCCAGTTGGCTGGCCCGATTTCAGCAGGCACTCACAAAGTGGTGTGGTCAGACTATTTTTGAATGGTATCCATATGCTACAATACTTCTGTCTCAGATGCCTACCTTAACGATAAATGTCTCCTTGCTTGTCAGACTTTCAACCGTCAGTACCTGTTGAATACATACATTTATAACTAAAATACTTTAATATCTATTACACATCCAATGACTTTAACCTCCTGGAATATAGAGAAATTATTGACAAGTTGTCAACCATTTCACACATACCTTATCAATGATTCCAACGACTTTGCACTTTGCTAGATTCTCCACTGGTGAACTTAGATGTCTGATTGATCGAAAGCGCAAGCTACTATAACCCTGATGACCAGGAAAAGAACATGTGTCAAGAGAAAAATAATCAGACCATGGCCTGTATGTTATATCTGCCTGAATATTGTTTCATAGCAAAAGTCTGGTTCACACTGCATCAAAGAACTTCCCACTTAAGGCCTGTTTTCACACCAAGGATGATAACAATAAGGTTTAAATAGTCGTTCTAATATTGATAACAATGTTAGAACAATTTAAGAGGGTCTGGCTGCAGACTTGCACTTGCACTCTCAGACACTTGCACTTCCGCTAGTAACATCACTTGCAGTCTTTATTTTTTATTTTGTTAGATTTTTTATTACTTCTTGTTTGAATTTCCCAACATTTTATAGCAGTAGCCAGGTAGCGAAGACAAGAAAAAAGAAACTAAATTACTATGTCAATTGCAATCGCTACTTGCACTCTCCGCTACCTGCGACACTAAAGTCTCTCGTTAAGCATTTTCCTCCCGTAGAAAACCATACAAAATACTTAACATGGCTTAATGTATTAAGTTGCTATTAAAATATCAAATTAAATATACAGTTCATTATTTTAATGAAAAATATATATCGTATTTTCCTCACATACCGCAAAATGTGGCATAATGGACTAAGATGATAAAGGCCAAACTCAATATTCTTCTCTACATTATTAAAATACATAACTAATATGTACAGGCAAGCAGGTGAGCCCAGAATAAACGCAACATGCAAAGTTCTGCATTAAAGGGTTAGTTCACAGAAAAATGAAAATCATGTCATTAATAACTTACCCTCATGTCGTTCCAAACCCGTAAGACCTCCGTTCATCTTCGGAACACAGTTTAAGATAGTTTAGATTTAGTCTGAGAGCTCTCAGTCCCTCTGTTGAAGCTGTGTGCAAGGTATACTGCCCATGTCCAGAAAGGTAAGAATAACATATTCAAAGTAGTCCATGTGTCACCAGAGGGTCAGTTAGAATTTTTCGAAGCATCGAAAATACATTTTGGTACAAAAATATTGAAAACTATGACTTAATTCAGAATTGTCTTCTCTTCCGTGACTGTTGTGAGCAAGTTCAAAACACAACAATTCAATGATATCAAGTACATGAACGAATCACTCAGTGTAAATCTTCTTGAACCAGTTGACCAATCGAACTGAATCGTTTGAAACGGTTCTCGTCTCCAATAAGCAGTAATCCACAAATTACTTAAGCTGTTAACTTTTTTTAATATGGCTGACACTCAATCTGAGTTAAAACAATTCATTAAAACAACACCATTAATTTACTCAAACAGTACACTGACTGAATGCTGTGAAGAAAGAACTGAAGATGAACACTGAGCCGAGCCAGATAATGAACGAAACACTGATTCGTTCTCGAGTCAAGAACCGTTTCTGTTGGATGCGTCCGATTCAAGAACCGAGGAGCTGATGATACTGTGCATGTGTGATTCAGCGTGAAGGCAAAGGTTTGAATGAAGGGCAATCATCGCCAATTACGTCATTACGTTGAACGCAAAAAGAACCGGTGAACCGTTTTCTTTAACCGGTTTATTGAATCGTAATGTCCGGAAAAATCAAGAACCAAACTTCCCATCACTACTGGTGAACGAAAAACCAATGCAACCGGTTCTTGACTAGAGGACGAGTCAATCTTTTGTTCATTATCTGGCTCGGCTCGGTTTTCATCTTCAGTTCTCTCTTAACAGCATTCAGTCAGTGTACTGTTTGAGTAAATGAATTACTCTGGGATATTGGTTTGTTTTAACTCAGAGGGAGTGTCAGCCACATTAAAAAAGTTAACAGCTTAAATCATCTGTGGATTAATGCTTATTGGAGAACAGTTTCAAACGATTCAGTTCGATTTGGTCAACTGGTTCAAGAAGATCCGGTTACATCGAGTGATTCGTTCGCGAACTGGATATCATTGAACTGTTGTGTTTTGAACAGACACGGAAGAGAAGACAATGCTGAATAAAGTCGTAGTTTATGCTATTTTTGTACCAAAATGTATTTTCGACACTTGTCCTTCTAATGACGTCGCTAGTGGAAGGACAAGTGTCTGCGAGTGCAAGTCTGAGAGTGTAAATGAAAGTCTGCAGCCAGACCCTTCTCGGACAATTGGTCCCACTTTATATTGTGTCCCTAATACCTGTGTACTTACATAGTAGCTAAAGGTGTAAGTAGTATGTAACCACAATGTAAGTATACATTGGTACATAGTATCTACAGCTCTAATATTTCTGTAACTACACACATGTAACCCTCAGGATGGTTTGTATAATTACAAATATGTAACGACATTGGTAACAACACTTTTTCACTTTATTAAGTACTAGTGTAACAGGAATCATATAACTACATTTTGTTACAACATGTATAGGAGTATCGGTAGGTTTGGGGGTGGAAATGGGATCCTGGGGGTGGAGATAGGTAGGTTTAGGGGTGGAAATGAGATCCTGGATGGAGATGGGTAGGTTTATGGGTCGAAATGAGATCCAGGGGGTGGAGATTGGTGGGTTTGGGGATGGAAATGAGATCCTGGGGTGGATATGGGTAGGTTTGGGGATGGAAATGAGATCCTGGGTGTGGAGATAGGTAGGTTTGGGGGTGGAAATAGGATCCAGGGGGTGGAGATGGGTAGCTTTAGGGATGGAAATGATATCCAGGGGGTGGAGATGGGTAGGTTTAGGGGTCGAAATTAGATCCAGGGGGTGGAGATGGGTAGGTTTGGGGGTGGAAATGAGATCCAGGGGGTGAAGATGGGTAGGTTTATGGGTCGAAATGAGATCCAGGGGCTGGAGATGGGTAGGTTTGGGGATGGAAATGAGATCCTGGGTGTGGATATGGGTAGGTTTGGGGATGGAAATGAGATCCTGGGTGTGGAGATGGGTAGGTTTGGGGGTGGAAATGGGATCCAGGGGGTGGAGATGGGTAGGTTTGGGGGTGGAAATGGGATCCAGGGGGTGGAGATGGGTAGGTTTAGGGGTCGAAATGAGATCCAGGGGTTGGAGAAGGGTAGGTTTGGCGATGGAAATGAGATCCTGGGGTGAAGATGGGTAGGTTTGGGGATGGAAATGAGATCCTGGGGGTGGAGATGGGTAGGTTTGGGGATGGAAATTAGATCCTGGGGGTGGAGATGGGTAGGTTTAGGAGTGGAAATGAGTTCCAGGGAGTGGAGATCGGTAGGTTTGGCGGTGGAAATGGGATCCAGGGGGTGGAGATGGGTAGGTTTAGGGATATGTAAAGTTGGAGGAGTTGGAACTCGAGTTGGAGTTGGTGCACCACTGTAATACCAGTTTACTTACATGGTAGCTCCCCAAGCACTGTCCACTTAATATAAAGTGTAACATTCTGGACACCAACCACAATTTATATGTAAAGCCTAACTTACTGGCTGCTGCTATGTAACATCAGAGTAATTATATGATCAATCTAATATAAAATGTAACACTTTCTTTACTAAAAAAATGCTGTTACCAATGTCCTGTTACACATTTGTACTTACACACACCATTCAGTGGGTTGTTACACATGTGTAGTTACACAGACATTATAGCTGTAGATATTGTGTACCAATGTGTACTTACACTGTGGTTACATACTGTGTCATATTCATTGGAAGCCTAAATGGTTATGATTTCATGCACACTCATCACCTACTCCTAAATGAGTGGATCCTTTAGCAATGTTGTCCTGTAAGTAAGAGATGAAGATCTCCTCGGCTCTCTTCAGATATTGAGTGGTCTTCCGTTTCACGGCTTCACGTCTCTCTTTATTTGGATCCACTGTAAGACAGAAAACTCTGCATTGGTGTGAACATCTACGATTGGCCCTCTGTTAAACCGGCCTTAATTTAAATGCATACCTGACATCTGCTATTTTATAAGACATGTTTTTGTTTTTTTCTCAGGCAAATCTATCGACGATCTGTTTAATGGAAATGTCCAAACCTTCATTTCCCAGAATATTCCCAGGATAGAATATTTTTTGTTTTCATTTTCCAAACCATAACAGTTCATCCAGTGAATTGAATTATGTTTCCCTTCATTCACAAATAAAAAGGTCTGTATAGATGGAGTTGAAGTCAGTAAGTTGCATTTGTCAGTATTTGTTTGATATGCAAGGCAAAATATGTTGCATATTAGGTTGTATTGCACCTGATTCCTTCCAGAGCATTGAAAACACTTCCTCTAATTACTGTACCTCAATGTTTTGGTATTGCTTTATATATATATATATATATATATATATATATATATATATATATATATATATATATATATATATATATATATATATATATATATATATATATATATATATATATATATCACATGGTTTAACCACCGCAGCTGACTTTCTGTCATGGTCCTCAACCAATTTTGGTTAAAGACTCAGCTTACAGTAGGTATTTGTTCAGTGGAACAAAAGCTGATTTCTAGTGCTTATTACAAGGTACATGTTCATGGTGCATATCCTTGTTTCTTAGACTTGGTATTTAATGCCAAATGATCAAGACTTCTCAGGATTCTGCTTTTAGCAGACATCCCAACCCGCAAAAAGTCATTTCAGGGAGGTATTCCGAAGCCCCCCCCCCAAAAAAGGAAGGAAATACATCTCAGCTGTAGTCACCTTCTCAGTGAGACATCTGAATGGGAGAACTTCCCTGCGCTTAGCCTCCCTAACATGTTGTGGTCCCTAAAAGATGTAGCATAAAATATTATTTCTATAAACTATATGTCATGATTCTGCCCTCGTGTCCTTGATTTTTCCTAGTCTTGAGGCAGGATCATGACAGACCCGTGTTTTGTGTACAAGCGCATGGCCTTGTCTTTGGGCCATGTGCTTGTGTTGTCTCGTTCCCTTGCCCCGCCCCCCTTGTTAACCTAGTCGTGTCTTGATTGTCCCATCTGTGCCACCTGTCGTGTCTTGATTGTTCCCCCTATTTAGATCTCCTAGTGTGCTCTGTCTTGCGTCGGTTCATTGTTTCACATATGTATTCCTACTGGTCAGTCTTGTGAGAAGTTTACCCTTGTAACCCCCTTTGAGAAGTCTTTGTATTAACGTGAGTGTTTGTTTGTAGTTAGTGTTTAAGAGTTTGTTTTTTCATGTCAATCCTGTCCTGTTAAGTTGTTTTGTTTCTGACATAGCCGTTGTTTTCCCCCTCGTGGGTTTTTGTTTTTCCCCTTTTTGTAAATAAACCCCTTGTTTTGTGATTCCCTGTCTGCACTTGAGTTCCTCCTTGCCTAACCCTGACAGAATGAACCGACCACGAAGGAACTCAGCAGACAGGAGGCAATGCTGGATGGCATCAGCCAGCCAGCGAGATTGTTTTGAGGGCTCTCGCCTTGTGGTGTTCCGGGGGACCAGGGGAGGTCGTTCCGGAGCGAGCGGGCGAGAGGAGGAGCCCCAGAGGTCCCCACCTACCCAGCTGCCAACGATCCCAGGGGGTCGTGTCCTGGCCGTGGCAACCCTGGGGGATCAGTTAGGTCCCTCCCAAGATCCTGAGGCACCTCCCACTACCTTAAGTCTCCCCAACAAGCGAGGGAGACGGTTTTCATGGGAGTCAGCTTCAGAGTCTTCGGTGTCCGAGGCTGCCCTGCCCGAGACCAAACTCCCCCAACCCGCCTCTGACCCAGCTGTAGCCTCTGCACCGCGCCCGAGGAGGAAGAAGGGGCCTGCCGGTCCTGTGGCCCTGTCTCCTCCCGTGCCAGCAGCGGTGAGCGCTGGCGTGCCCGTGCCAGCAGCGGAGAGAGCTGGCGTGCCCGAGCCAGCAGCGGTGAGCGTGCCCGAGCCAGCAGCGGTGAGCGTGTCCGAGCCAGCAGCGGTGAGCGTGCCCGAGCCAGCAGTGGTGAGCGCTGGCATGCCCGAGCCAGCAGCGGTGAGCGTTGGCATGCCCGAGCCAGCAGCGGTGAGCGTGCCCGAGCCAGCAGCGAAGAGCGCTGGCGTGCCCGAGCCAGCAGCGGTGAGCGTGCCCGAGCCAGCAGCGGAGAGCGCTGGCGTGCCCGAGCCAGCAGCGGTGGGCGTGCCCGAGCCAGCGGCGGTGAACGTGCCCGAGCCAGCAGCGGTGAGCGCTGGCGTGCCCGAGGCGGCAAAGAAGAAAGCCGTATTCAAGTCGGCAGTCGTGAGAGCGGAGGAGAGAGCCGCGGCAGACTCTGCAGCAAAGACTCTTGTACAGTCGGTTTCATCTCATAAGGAGATGCCTATTATCCTAGCTGCTAAAGCCTTTTCTGATTATTTGTCCCGTCTTGTCCAAATTTTAGAAATCCCCGTCAGTCCTGTCTTGTCCCCTGACCCTGTCCCCAGAAGTCCCAAGTGTCCAGCCGTTGTCTCCCCGTGTCCTGTTGATGTGGCCCCGTGTCCTGTTGATGTGGCCCCGTGTCCTGTTGATGTGGCCCCGTGTCCTGTTGATGTGGCCCCGTGTCCCGTTAATGTCCCCCCGTGTCCTGTGGTCCCCCCGTGTCCTGTGGTCCCCCCGTGTCCAGTAGATGTTGTCCCCCCGGGTCCAGTAGATGTCGTCTCCCCGCGTCCCGTAAGTCTTGCCCCGCGTCCCGTAAGTGTTGCCCCGCGTCCCTGGTCTGCTCCTGTCATGTCCCCTGTCAGTTGTCCCGAGACCCCTCCCCGCCCCTCACCACCCAGACCTGCCCGTACCCCCCGTCGTCAGCCTTCGTCCTGTCCTCCTAAGATTCCTACCCCTCCCACCCGCCCTGGTCTGTCCCCCATGAACTTTGTGGTCCCGCCCCCTCCCCTTCCCTGTTTGTTTTTTTTTATTTGTCACCCCAACCCTGCCGTTGTGTATTCATGTTTGCCCTTGTTGTTGTTCGTCATGTCTTGTTGGTTTGTGTCTGTGTCCCAGTCTGTCATGTCAGTCGTGTCCCGTGTTTGATGTTCCCTTGAGGAGCGTCTGGAAGCCGCTCCTTAAGGGAGGCGTTCTTTCATGATTCTGCCCTCGTGTCCTTGATTTTTTCCTAGTCTTGAGGCAGGATCATGACAGACCCGTGTTTTGTGTACAAGCGCATGGCCTTGTCTTTGGGCCATGTGCTTGTGTTGTCTCGTTCCCTTGCCCCGCCCCCCTTGTTAACCTAGTCGTGTCTTGATTGTCCCATCTGTGCCACCTGTCGTGTCTTGATTGTTCCCCCTATTTAGATCTCCTAGTGTGCTCTGTCTTGCGTCTGTTCATTGTTTCACATATGTATTCCTACTGGTCAGTCTTGTGAGAAGTTTACCCTTGTAACCCCCTTTGAGAAGTCTTTGTATTAACGTGAGTGTTTGTTTGTAGTTAGTGTTTAAGAGTTTTTTTCATGTCAATCCTGTCCTGTTAAGTTGTTTTGTTTCTGACATAGCCGTTGTTTTCCCCCTCGTGGGTTTTTGTTTTTCCCCTTTTTGTAAATAAACCCCTTGTTTTGTGATTCCCTGTCTGCACTTGAGTTCCTCCTTGCCTAACCCTGACACTATAGGCCTATGTAATTATTTGTTAATTATGTTTAAATATGTAGATTACTTTTACTATTTATATAATCTGCTTATACAATTTATGTAAACTGCTTTTATTTATTTTCCATTGCAAATTTAAACAGGTCTAAAGAGTTTGTTGTTTTCATGTAGCCTTGTCAACTAGCCTGAATAATATGCAGAAATGAAACTTGTCAACTCACCTCAACATGCCTTTTGCAATCATTTAACCTCCCATGGGCAATGCTTGAGCAAGACTGTCATTATGTTTTACATATACAGTATTGTTCAAAATAATAGCAGTACAATGTGACTAACCAGAATAATCAAGGTTTTTAGTATATTTTTTATTGCTACGTGGCAAACAAGTTACCAGTAGGTTCAGTAGATTGTCAGAAAACAAACAAGACCCAGCATTCATGATATGCACGCTCTTAAGGCTGTGCAATTGGGCAATTAGTTGAAAGGGGTGTGTTCAAAAAAATAGCAGTGTCTACCTTTGACTGTACAAACTCAAAACTATTTTGTACAAACATTTTTTTTTTCTGGGATTTAGCAATCCTGTGAATCACTAAACTAATATTTAGTTGTATGACCACAGTTTTTTAAAACTGCTTGACATCTGTGTGGCATGGAGTCAACCAACTTGTGGCACCTCTCAGCTGTTATTCCACTCCATGATTCTTTAACAACATTCCACAATTCATTCACATTTCTTGGTTTTGCTTCAGAAACAGCATTTTTGATATCACCCCACAAGTTCTCAATTGGATTAAGGTCTGGAGATTGGGCTGGCCACTCCATAACATTAATTTTGTTGGTTTGGAACCAAGACTTTGCCCGTTTACTAGTGTGTTTTGGGTCATTGTCTTGTTGAAACAACCATTTCAAGGGCATGTCCTCTTCAGCATAGGGCAACATGACCTCTTCAAGTATTTTAACATATGCAAACTGATCCATGATCCCTGGTATGCGATAAATAGGCCCAACACCATAGTAGGAGAAACATGCCCATATCATGATGCTTGCACCTCCATGCTTCACTGTCTTCACTGTGTACTGTGGCTTGAATTCAGAGTTTGGGGGTCGTCTCACAAACTGCCTGTGGCCCTTGGACCCAAAAAGAACAATTTTACTCTCATCAGTCCACAAAATGTTCCTCCATTTCTCTTTAGGCCAGTTGATGTGTTCTTTGGCAAATTGTAACCTCTTCTGCACATGCCTTTTTTTTTAACAGAGGGACTTTGCGGGGGATTCTTGAAAATAGATTAGCTTCACACAGACGTCTTCTAACTGTCACAGTACTTACAGGTAACTCCAGACTGTCTTTGATCATCCTGGAGGTGATCATTGGCTGAGCCTTTGCCATTCTGGTTATTCTTCTATCCATTTTGATGGTTGTCTTCCGTTTTCTTCCACGTCTCTCTGGTTTTGCTCTCCATTTTAAGGCATTGGAGATCATTTTAGCTGAACAGCCTATCATTTTTTGCACCTCTTTATAGGTTTTCCCCTCTCTAATCAACTTTTTAATCAAAGTACGCTGTTCTTCTGAACAATGTCTTGAACGACCCATTTTCCTCAGCTTTCAAATGCATGTTCAACAAGTGTTGGCTTCATCCTTAAATAGGGGCCACCTGATTCACACCTGTTTCTTCACAAAATTGATGACCTCAGTGATTGAATGCCACACTGCTATTTTTTTGAACACATCCCTTTCAACTAATTCAACTAATTGCCCAATTGCACAGCCTTAAGAGCGTGCATATCATGAATGCTGGGTCTCATTTGTTTTCTGAGAATCTACTGAACCTACTGGTAACTTGTTTGCCACGTAGCAATAAAAAAATATACGAAAAACCTTGATTATTCTGGTTAGTCACATTGTACTGCTATTATTTTTAACAATACTGTATAAGACAGGGGTACACTTTCGTGTAGTCTGCCGTAAAATGTGTCTTATACTTTTTTTTTTTTTTTTTTTTTTTTTTGTGGCACTTTCCCTCTGCCATGGTGCTCCTGTTTCTAGATAGACTTAACTGATTAATTTTGTTCGGGAGAAGAGATAAATGCCCGCCCACACTGACAATTGATTGGTTGATTTGCAGAAACAGGCCAATCAGGATGCTC
Source organism: Carassius gibelio (assembly GCF_023724105.1). Taxonomy (NCBI): domain Eukaryota; kingdom Metazoa; phylum Chordata; class Actinopteri; order Cypriniformes; family Cyprinidae; genus Carassius; species Carassius gibelio. The sequence continues at coordinate 4,437,105 of NC_068387.1, forward strand.
TCTGTCTGACATGCGCTTTGCACACACGCACATTAGCACACACACGCAAGGTCTCTCGCTCCCTCTCCCTCTCTGCCGTGCGCGCGCTACACGGTTTGAATCACTGTTTCGCAATCACGCTTTTGCTCGCTCGGTCTAGATTCCGGGAGATTTTAACTAATTTGCGGGTCTCAGGGAGCCGCTTTCAATCAGGGGGCAAGGAGCTCGACCGGAAGTTGAAGTCGGGTGGGGGCTGCCATCTTTTAGCAGAACTTCACTTGCGTTAGCATTCCCATTGACTCCCATTCATTTTGGCGTCACTTTGACAGCGAATAACTTTACATCTGAGGTGTTTAAAGACTCCGTTTGTCCATTATTTCTTTCTAAAGATACACGACAATGTATAAAGGGCTCCATTACCTTCTATGTTACATTATGGCCCCGTATAAACAGTTTTTGTAAAAAATAGGCTAACGATTGCATCATAACCACTCGTCTCTCTGTCGCATTACCGTACAGACAGGAGGAGAAGCTCGCAGGCAATTAACTGAATATGGCATACTGGCGTTACATTTTAAAATACTATACAAAATAAATAATCAGAATACTTACTCCTGCTCACTCACGACAAAGAACTCCCCGCTCAAGCTCGCCGTCTCTGCAAGATTAACGATGGCAGTTTACACGCACAGCTACTAGAAGATTTACATCTCTCAGACAGGTTGCTGACGTCGTCAAGCTTCGTTTGAGTCTGCGCGTCAGAAACGGAAGTGCTAAAAAACGTTAAAAATGGGCTTCACTTGTCTCAATTGAGTCCCAATGGGGTCGCTGTGTCCATTTCTTTTACTGTCTATGCTTTCAATACGCGGGAGACTCCCGGAACTTCCGGCAGACTTGGGATGTCTGTTTTAGGGCCAATTAGAATTTGAGTAAAGGATCATTCATCAGACCACTTGAGATGGATTTACCCTAAACACAACAAAAGTATGAGATTTATTATGCAGTGTAGTCTGCTTTTATGATTATAACTGGAGATCTTACAGCAGCCCAGACAGGGAGCTTGCGATGATTATAAAGGCAGCACTCTTTGCTCGCTTTAAAATCCTTTCACAATCTGAATATTATATTTAAATGTGGGAGGTAATTCAAATTTGTGATGGTTGACAGTGATAACTATATCAACAAATGGGGAGGGGAGAATGTGTAAAAATAGATTATAGACTAATAGACCAGCCTCTTGTTCTATTACTGATGTATCGTAATGTATTTATTTGTTCCTCGTTTTATTACTGGCTTATGACTTTGACTTGATTGTTTACTCAATTGAATAAAAATATTTGAAGGCTACACTGTGTTTTAATTTTTCCTAGTATGAGTTTGACGTTTGTTTTGTTCTGTCTTTGATTTTCCTTTGGCTTAGTTCCTGTTTTAATGGTTGCTTTGCTTCCTAAGTATGTTCTTAACCATTTCCTCCACACCTGTGTCTTGTTTATTATGTGTATTTATAGCCCTTATGTTTCAGTTCTTTTTTTTTTTTTTTTTTTTGTTGGTTACTGTCTATGCATATATCTACGTTAGATGTCATGCTCTTCTCAACTACTCTTTCAGTGTGACAAATGTAAAAATCTACATTTCCACCCTAATTACTTAATTACCATTGAGGCAACTGAGGCCAGATGACGCTGTCTGCTATATGTTCAGTTTGTTTTATGTTTAAGCTTCTTCGTGACTCAAATTGTTCATGCACTGTTGGTGTATGACCATCAAATGGTCCTTATATAATATAATATAATATAAGGAGCTTGGTTGAAGTTTTATCGAGCACTATTATTCTAACACATTTATTCATTAAGGTTTTGGATGCTACTGGGCCTTGTATCCTGTCTGTAATAAGTAAAAGTCTCTTTGAAGGGACTGTCTCGGAATAATTTAAACATGCAAGAGTCAAACCTCTCTTAAAACAACATAATTTGGATGTGTCTGTGTTATCCAATTTTAGGCCTATTTCAAATTGACTTTTTATCGCTAAAATCTTAGAGAAAGTTGTTTCTAATCAAACGCTAAGCTATTTAGATTCAAATTATGTGTTTGAAACTTTTCAGTTAGGGTTTAGGAAACATTACAGTTCCGATTCTGCCCTTTTAAGAGTGTTAAATTATATCTTGCTATCAGTTGATATTGGTAACTCTGTAGTACTTTTGCTTTTAGACTTAAGTGCAGCATTTGACACTGTAGACCACAGTATTCTTATTTGCTGTCTTCAGTACTGTGTGGGTATTAATGGTACTGCCCTAGAATGGTTTGAATTCTATTTGAACAAAATTCTCAGTTTGTGTGGATGGGTGCTCATCCTCTAAATGAGTTTTGACTTGTGGAGTTCCTCAAGGTTCTATCCTTGCCTCCATTTTATTTTATTTATATATATATACTCCAGCTGAGTTCAATATTCAATAAGCACAAAGTGTCATTTCATTGTTATGCTAATGACACTCAAATTTATAAGTATTTTAAGCAAAATGACAACCAGGGTTTGAGGTATTTAACTGCTGGTCTTTCTGATATTAAATCTTGGATGTCTCCTAATTTTTTGAACCTCAATGAGAGTAAAACTGAGGCTAATGAGTTCTGACCTTTAGCTGTATCTACCAACATACAGCAAGTGTTGGGTGATCTGGCCGCATATATCAAGCCATATGAGAAAAAAAGGTGTTGTGTTTTGATCCTGTTTTGGCTTTTAATAAGCAAATAAATACAGTAGTTAAATCAAGTTTCTTTTAGCTTAGACTCCTAAGGTGAATATTTTTTATTTAAACTTGTGCTGATTTTGAGAGATTTATACAAACTTTTATCTCTTCTCAACTAAAATGCTGCAGTTCAGTGTGTATCATATTAGATAATCACATGCCTGCAAACAGTACAAAATGCGGCTGCTAGACTTTTGACTGGCACTCACAAATATGAACAACTTTTTTTTTTAAGGTTTTAAATGGACTGGCACTTTTGTATTCTTCTGACCTTTTGGGTTAACACACCCTATCTGGATGTCTAAGGTCATCGAATCATAAACTCTTTTTGGTCTCTAGATCTAGGCTAAATAAAAACGGTGACCAGACTTTTTCCATAGCTGGCCCTAAACTGTGGAACAGCCTTCTAATCTCTATTAGAACAATTGCGACATAATCACTTTTTAAAGCAAAAACTAAAAGCCTATTTCTTAGACAAGTCTTAAAGTATGAGCCAAAAGGGGCTTAATCAAAATAATTATTTGTTTGTATATCTTGTCATATTATGTAGGTATGTATATATACACAAACACACACACACACACACACACACACACACACACACACACACACACACACACACACACACACACACACAATCAAATTGTTGTTGAAAATTAAATTTTCAGGCTCATGCCACACAACAACAACATCAGCATGTGTGTTTTATTTGTTTTTAATTATATTTTTTAACATTTTATTGCTAATTGTATTTTTAAAAGATCACTATGAATATGATTATAAACTCTTTTTATATAAAGCACTCTGAGATACCATTAATGTGATATAATATATATAAAAGATTCTCAACGTATGATCATTTACAAACTACATTTTGTAACAGCGATTAGCCAATCAGAGCGCAATATTTTATACTTTTAAGATATGATAGGCTCATACCATACAAGTAAGAATGCTATTTCCCTTATATCAGCACTTGTGTGTGACAGCAAATGTGTCATTGTGAAATATTAATTTCATTAAACAAATTCAACAAACAATAATTTAATTAAGTGAGTTTATACACAATATTGTAATTTCCAAACAAAGCTGGAGCAAAACATCTCAGAGCAACACTGTAATGTTTCTTTCTGTTTTTTTTTTTTTTTACGACTCGAGTGAGCCAATGATTTAATGATCTATTTATATTTTTATTTAACTAAATTAGGAGTGAATCAAGGCAACGAGTTTGCACTTTAAAGGGGGCGGGGGGGTGAAATGCTATTTCATGCATACTGAGTTTTTTACACTGTTAAAGAGTTGGAATGCTAAACATGGACAAAGTTTCAAAAATTAAGTTGTACGTTTGAAGGAGTATTTCTGTTCCAAAAATACTCCTTCCGGTTTGTCACAAGTTTCGGAAAGTTTTTTTCGAGTATGGCTCTGTGTGACGTTAGATGGAGCGGAATTTCCTTATATGGGTCCTGAGGCACTTCTGCCGGAAGAGCGCACGCTCCCGTATAGCACTGTACTGAGAGCACAACAGACTTCACTGATCAGAGCGAGAGCGTCGCGAAATGTCACAAAAGGAGTGTGTTTTTGGTTGCCAGGGCAAGCAGGGTAAAACTGCTTTAAATATCTCTGTGTTGTTAACTTAGCTATCGGCACGTAAGCACATCAAGTAAACAACATGCGATGTTGTCATCAAACTGCACGAGTAAAACTGCTTCAAATATCTCTGTTTTGTTAACTTAGCTATCGGCGTGTAAGTACATCAAGTAAACAACATGCGATGTTGTCATCAAACTGCACTTTCCACATGTACAGCTTAAAAAAAAAAAAAAAGACAACAAAGTGGAACTTGGTCATTTTCCAAAACCGCTAAGCAAATATATACAGTTTCAGTACATACCACATAGAGACTGATTGCTGATGCTGCTCTTGTTAAATTTCAGCCTCTGGATCTGATTCTGGATCATAAATATACGCTGAATCTGACTGTTAGCCATGGTTTGTTTTTCCTCACGGTAATGTCATTTTCAGTCACTATATAATTTGATGAGATTTCAATTTTGTCATTGTAACAGCAGTCATATGACCAGAGGACGTAACAGTAAAGTGTTAATTTACCTTGAACTCCATTGAGCAGCAGATCAACCCCATTCTTATAGTAGCTGAATGCCGCCTCATAGTCTTCATTGACTTCTCGGTCCAGTGCCATTCGAATCTGTTGGGCTGCATCTAGCAGATAGTCTTTCTTTGCCATTTTCAGTCAGCTGGAGAGGACAGGCATCCACAGGAACCAGAGCCAGGTGTCGGATCTGTAGTTGTGAAATCACTTGTTAAGTGGCACATCTCTGGTTATTAAAGACGCTCCCAGCAGGCTTCCGTCTCTCCTGAATGCACACACATGTGAAGCGAGGCCAGTATCCACCTTTGCAACACAGAACCAAAATACACAATCACCACATTATGTAAAAACATCAGCTTTTTACAGACATATATTCACTAGTTAAGGTGGTGCTGTGGTATGTACTATATGATAATGTGCCACATATTGTATGAAACAGACACATGTCTACTTTACTGTGTTCTCTTTTTTTATTTGTTTTTAATTATATTTTAAATATTTTTTATTTGAATCTTTTTTAAACATTCTATTGCTAATTGTATTTTTTAAACATGTGTTATGAATATGATTATAAAATGTTTTTATATAAAGCACTCTGAATTACCAATAATGTGATATAATGTAAAAAAATAACATTGCCACAATTTGTTTCATTTATTAAGAATATATGGGAGCTCCACCATGGAATATAATAATAATAATAAAAAAAGGTAATTGCAACTTTTTTCTTATTAGAATTGCAAGTTTACATCTCATTATTTAGGAGTTTTGAAATAATCTCTCATAATAAACTCATAGTGTTCCTGTGGCTCAGTGGTAGAGCATTGTGTTAGCAGCGCAAAAGGTTGTGGGTTTGATTTCCAGGGAACACACATACTGGTAAAAAAAAAATAAAAAAAAATGTATAGCCTGAATGCACTGTACAGTATTGTTCAAAATAATAGCAGTACAATGTGACTAACCAGAATAATCAAGGTTTTTCGTATATTTTTTTATTGTTACGTGGCAAACAAGTTACCAGTAGGTTCAGTAGATTCTCAGAAAACAAATGAGACCCAGCATTCATGATATGCACGCTCTTAAGGCTGTGCAATTGGGCAATTAGTTGAATTAGTTGAAAGGGGTGTGTTCAAAAAAATAGCAGTGTGACATTCAATCACTGAGGTCATCAATTTTGTGAAGAAACCGGTGTGAATCAGGTGGCCCCTATTTAAGGATGAAGCCAACACTTGTTGAACATGCATTTGAAAGCTGAGGAAAATGGGTCGTTCAAGACATTGTTCAGAAGAACAGCGTACTTTGATTAAAAAGTTGATTAGAGAGGGGAAAACCTATAAAGAGGTGCAAAAAATGATAGGCTGTTCAGCTAAAATGATCTCCAATGCCTTAAAATGGAGAGCAAAACCAGAGAGACGTGGAAGAAAACGGAAGACAACCATCAAAATGGATAAAAGAATAACCAGAATGGCAAAGGCTCAGCCAATGATCACCTCCAGGATGATCAAAGACAGTCTGGAGTTACCTGTAAGTACTGTGACAGTTAGAAGACGTCTGTGTGAAGCTAATCTATTTTCAAGAATCCCCCGCAAAGTCCCTCTGTTAAAAAAAAGGCATGTGCAGAAGAGGTTACAATTTGCCAAAGAACACATCAACTGGCCTAAAGAGAAATGGAGGAACATTTTGTGGACTGATGAGAGTAAAATTGTTTTTTTTGGGTCCAAGGGCCACAGGCAGTTTGTGAGACGACCCCCAAACTCTGAATTCAAGCCACAGTACACAGTGAAGACAGTGAAGCATGGAGGTGCAAGCATCATGATATGGGCATGTTTCTCCTACTATGGTGTTGGGCCTATTTATCGCATACCAGGGATCATGGATCAGTTTGCATATGTTAAAATACTTGAAGAGGTCATGTTGCCCTATGCTGAAGAGGACATGCCCTTGAAATGGTTGTTTCAACAAGACAATGACCCAAAACACACTAGTAAACGGGCAAAGTCTTGGTTCCAAACCAACAAAATTAATGTTATGGAGTGGCCAGCCCAATCTCCAGACCTTAATCCAATTGAGAACTTGTGGGGTGATATCAAAAATGCTGTTTCTGAAGCAAAACCAAGAAATGTGAATGAATTGTGGAATGTTGTTAATGAATCATGGAGTGGAATAACAGCTGAGAGGTGCCACAAGTTGGTTGACTCCATGCCACACAGATGTCAAGCAGTTTTAAAAAACTGTGGTCATACAACTAAATATTAGTTTAGTGATTCACAGGATTGCTAAATCCCAGAAAAAAAAAAATGTTTGTACAAAATAGTTTTGAGTTTGTACAGTCAAAGGTAGACACTGCTATTTTTTTGAACACACCCCTTTCAACTAATTGCCCAATTGCACAGCCTTAAGAGCGTGCATATCATGAATGCTGGGTCTTGTTTGTTTTCTGACAATCTACTGAACCTACTGGTAACTTGTTTGCCACGTAGCAATAAAAAATATACTAAAAACCTTGATTATTCTGGTTAGTCACATTGTACTGCTATTATTTTGAACAATACTGTAAGTCACTTTGGATGAAAGTGTCTGCTAAATGCATTAATGTAAATATTTCTGAGGAAAAAAATGGAATTGTGAGATATAAAAAAGTCAGAATTTCAAGATGTTAACTGCAAGATATTAATTTACAATAGTGGGAGAAATTTTTAAAAAAGGTCTCAGATTTCGGTCACTCTCAACAACATGTCAGTGATGACCAACGAATTAGGATCTCGTCAGAGAGACCTATCTACTTCGAGTGTAACTAAACGAGAATTGGCATGCAGTATTTCGCTGCCACACCCTGCAGCATGGTTGTAAAATGCAGCAGGTGCACTGTCACAATGTAGTGTGGGATAGAAGCATGTAAACAAGGAAGATGATGATACAAAGTCTTTAATAATCCACATGGGGTAATCCAAGGAGAAGGCAGAAACACACCTAAACGTTGACGAGACCGAACAACCAAACACTGATCTGAATGCAACTTATAAGGGGAACATTAATGAGGGTAATGACAAGACACACCTGAACATAATGGCACAATCAACACGAGAGAGATAAACTAGGGTCACACAGATAACATGACGAACAAAAACACAAGACAGTTCTGTGGTGTGACAGTTCACCCCCCCTCCCGGGAAGTTGTGTTCTCACGCCAAGGAGATGGAGGGATGGCCAAGGGCTGGCAGGAAAACCATACAGGTGGAGGTTTGGGCAAAGTACAGAGTCCCGGGAGGAGGATGACCAACATAGGTGGTCCAGGGAGGTGATCCAGGGAGGTGACGATGGAGGAAGGAGCCAGGAAGACAACAGGAGGGAGCCAGAGACGTAGGAGGAGCCAGGCTGGAACCACCGTGGAACCAACAGAGGGAGGATCCATGATGAAGGAAGGGCCGACTGACAGCGGCAGAGCAGGTGGAGGAGAAGCCAAGGTGGAGACGGAGAGCTGATGATCCAGGACTACATAGAGGATCCAGAGGGCCAAGGAACAGATGGGGATCTGGAAGGCCACAGTGGAACCGGAGCGACAGAGGACTGAGGTGGAGCTGGAGGACAGAAGGAGCCTAACAGAGCCAGAAGGACGGATGGACAAAGTGAAGCCAGAAGAGTGGAAGCCTGAGGCAGCGGATGGTCAATGACAGAGCAAGGCAGAGCTGGAGGAACAAGGGATCCCAGCGGAGCTGGTGGATTGACGGCCCACGGTGGAGAGGAGGAAGCTAGGAGCCATGGTGGAGCCACTGGGTTGAAGGGCCGAGGCGGAGTCCAGGATTCAGAGGCTGGAGGCGGAGACAAGGGATCCTCCAGCCATGACACCGATGGACAGTGGCAGACCCGCAGCGAAACCAGCACAGCTGAGGGGCTGTCAGGATACAGCAGTGGTGGAGCTGAAGTGTTAGGCATGATAGCAGAAGTGCAGCAGGGAAATGGTGAGCTGGGCTCTGGGTCCGGAATTGGGTTGGTGTTGTATGCGAAGTCCATAGTCAGAGGTGATCCACAGGACATCAGCACCCACTCCACAAAGGTTGCAAAATACCCCTCAGGAACATATCTTGACAACTGTGCTCTGCACTCATAGTTCAGGCTGGTCTTGTAGAAAGTGTAGAGATAGTAGTCTGGGTAGTGGGTTTGGATGGCCATTTTCACAAACAGTTCTGTACTATCTTCGAGGGAAAGGTTCCTCTGCTCCAGCAGGAGGAGGAGGATGGCAGGGCCGGATCAAAGATGACGAAAAGAAAAAATTACAAAACAGAAAATAAAATGAGGGGAAAATGCCGCTTGATTTTTTTTGTGGTCTGGTCTTCTGTCACGGTGTGGTTTGGGAGAGAAGCATGTAAACGAGATGCAGCAAAGTCTTTAATAATCCACAAAGGGGTAATCCATAAGGAGAAGGCAGAAACACACATACACATCGACGAGACCAGACAACCAAACACTGAACTGAATGCAACTTAAGGGGAACGTTAATGAGAGTAATGACAAGACACACCTGAACATAATGACACAATTACACGAGACAGAAACTAGGTCACATAGAGAACACGCGAATTGAAAACACAACAAGGCAGTACTGTGGTGTGACATGCTCCACATCAATGCATCCTTTTGCTTCAGTACTGAGCGGTGGTGCATTACTACTTCTCTCCTGTCCCTTAAGTTATTGCAACCACGAGTGCAGGCGTTACAGCTGCGGTGGTCACGGTCTCATGGGAAATAAAAAAAAAAAGATTGTCTTCGTACGGACAACCACACCAGCAGCATGCGGTGACTAGCTCGCCTGCGTGCTTCCGCACAAAAGAGCAATATCTAAAAGAGCAACACGGCTGATCCCGTCTTTTTAAAAATGCCTTATAACCCATGTGTTTCATGGATGTGATCGCTACCTTGCAACTCAGAACACAATCGCTGCCTCATGTGTCTGGACGTTCAGCACGCTGAGGAAGCGTTCGTGGATGGTGCATGTTCTCTTTGTGGGGACATGACCATCTCAGAGTTGTATAAAAGACTCTGGGCATAGTAAAAGTAAAAGACTCAGAAACATAGTAAGGACATCGGTAAAATAGTCCATGTGACAACTGTAGTTCAACCTTAATTTTACTTGGGAGTATCACAACACATGCACACATTTTCACTTCATGTAAACAACTTTTTACACAAAGCAGAATTGCATGCATGTGTCATGATACACCCCAGAATGGAGGCAAGCCAGAGCAGACTGGATGAGGAGGAGAAGAATTGTTGAACAAAGTTGTAATTTTTGTTTTCTTTCTGCACAAAAATAATTCTTGTAGCTTTGTAAAATTACGGTTAAACTACTGATGTCACTTGGACTATTTTATTGATGTGCTTACTTTTCTGGACATTGATCGTTGTAATACCCTTGTTGTCTATGGGAGGGTCAAAGAACTCTCAGAATGCATCTATAATATCTCAATTTGTGTTCTGGAGAGAAGCGAAGATGTTACGTGTTTGGAACGACTTGAGAGTGAGTAATTAATGAAATCATTTTTATTTTTGGGTGAACTTTCCCTTTAAGGTTTACATTGCTGCTATTTCCGCGGGGAGGTCGAGGGGGGAAGCATCATCTGGTCATAACATTCCTTAGTGGGGCCAGGAGGTCAAATCCTCTTGGGCCTCCCTCCCTACCCTCTTGGGATTTGGCTTTGGTGCTGAGAGTCCTACAAACAGCTCCTTTCGAGACTTTGGGGTCAGTTGGGTTGAAGTTTCTTTCTTTGAAAACCCTACTCGTGACTGCATTGGAAGGTGGGGGACCTGCAGGCATTCTCGGTTAATGGAATTGTGCCTTGAGTTTGGGCCAGCTGACTCCAGTGTAACACTGAGACCCCGGCCCGGCTACGTGCCCAAGGTTCCTACCACTCCTTTCAGGGACCAGGTAGTGAGCCTGCAAGCGCTGCCCCTGGAGGAGGCACACTCAGCCTGGTACGGATCCCAACTCGTCGGTCATCACCGACGTGACATATCTATTCCTTTCCTTCAGGGAACGATGGTTACATATGTAACCGAGACATTCCCTGAGAAGCATAGTGAGACACTGCATCCCCTAGAGGGCTGGAAAGCTTCAACATGACGACTCTAAATCAAATGGAAACGAACAACATCCCATGATCAGGATACCATGCAAGGAGGCTCACAGAGAGCCTGCTTCTTCTAATAGTACCCTAGTGGAGCTCCAGAGAGTGGAGGCCTCAGTAAGATAACTCACTCTAGCAAAAGAAAGCCTAGCAATGCTTGCACTAGCCAAAGATTTTAGACATTTAGATTCATGCTTCAGACACCAGTCATGCCACAAGCATTCTCCATTGTGCCCTCTAGAATCTAGAATCCAACCAGAATCTAGAGTCTGAACAATCCGTTTAATAAAATGTAGAAAAATTAACATAATGCACTATGACTCACCTTTGCCCCTGAGATCTGTCACATAAAATATCCATGTGATTCAGTGTTTCCATCTGATCAATGTCTCTCACGGGCCTCCAGTGCGGACAAAGCTTTTACCTGAATAAAACCAGAACCCCAAAAAAGTTCATAGCCACCCTATATCACAGAAGAACAGAGACTGAGAATGAATGTGATCATGTAATGTTAATTCTTCTAACAAAGCACATCAAGACAAATAAATGTTAATTACAGAGCTTTACACAATACAGAAGACAGCTTAAAATAAAGAAGGAAAAAGTGCTGCAGTACTGTTGACTTAATTCCTACCTAAAGCTACCTAGCCACTGTCCACTGCCAACAGACATGGAATGTGAAAGAAAACAGAAGATCAATACAAGATACCTATTATTTGTAACTCTATATGATATCAGTCAAACAGTAAAACTTACCAGGTGAAATGTATCAAATTTTCTTGCTGTAGTACAAAAACAAAATAAAATATAGACGGTTTCATCGGGTGCATGCTCCTGGCCTTAAGTTAACCTTCCGGTCTGTGTTGTGTATATCGGTCTGACTATGGTGCCTTCTACAAACACAGTTAAAGTTAAGGTGATGAGTAGACTGAAGTTGGGCTCAGGTGGTTGTGCTTTGGGATGTGTTTCCCATACATTTATTTATTTTTGGAGACTCGCCACGATTTTAAAACTGATTGATTTTCAAAAAGGCTTTGTTGAATAAACATGAGTAACGATACGTACTGCTTTAATAATAAGTTTAATAATAATAATTCCTTACATTTAGATGTTTAAATATCAAAACGAGGCACGGGTGTTTTTATATCACTATTTCTGAAGGAAGACTTGCATGTAATATGCCTGATAAAGCAGCGTGTGAGCATACCAGCTCTGCTTTGTTTACAACAGTTACTGGGGAAACCTCTATTTCTTGCGCTTTATGCATCTCCTGCTCAGAAATAATAAATTAGCATTTTCATTAAGTCCACCTGATTTACGCAGCAAACATATTTTGTTTGTTATCAAAAAAAAAAAAAAAAATTACTCTAGAGGGACTTGGCTGTTGTTATTGATTCTATTTGGAAGTCTACCGGAAGTTAAGTTAGGTCCACAAAAGTGCGCATGTGCAGTAATGTCTATAAATATAAATAAAAACTGTAAATAAATTATGTACAAAAAAAAATTCTTAAAAAAATAAACTTACATTTTATATAAGCTAATCATTGCCATGGCAACATTACTCTTTTGCCATGACTCCGTTAAGCTAAAATATTAAAATTACTAAACTAAATTAACTAACAACTAAATCTAAATTAAAATAATAATAAATAAATAATATTAATAAAATTATATATATATAATAAATTATATATATATATATATATATATATATATATATATATATATATATATATATATATATATATATATATATATATATATATAATAGTATAGAAATGATACTAACACTGTATATGAACTGACAAATATTGACTAAAATATAAGCAGTTGATAATGTGCCATAAAACACATCAGGAACTTAATATGCAAATAAATATCCGTGCCATAAATAACATCAGTGTTACCAAAACCTTTTCAGGCAGTTTTTGTCAAAGGAAAGTGAAAATCAGCGAAAAATAAATAAATAAATAAATAAATAAATAAATAAATAAATAAATAAACGAGCTTAAGTTCCATTAACATAATTTACCAGAGCAAATAAAAAAAAAAATAATAATAATAAAAAAAAAATAATAATAATAATAAAAAAAAAAAAACATAAATACTGCAGTAAATTACACTCACAATTAAGCTTGAGACACAGTCATCCAAACATGATAGACATATTAAACAGCTGAAAAACAGCTGAAAGAGTCGTCTTTCTCAAGGTGATCCCACATGCATTTGAATAACTGCTGTTTTTTGTGTGGTATTAAAGGTTCAGTTAGTTTGCATATAGATAATAGATCAGACGCACAGCAGGAACGCAGTGATGTTGAACGCACGAAGCCGGTGACGTCACGCCTGACCCAGCCTGTTATTTTACGGCGAAGAGAACATGATGATCTTACACTGCACATATTGTAACGTTACTAAACGGTAGCTTTATGCAAGAGAAGAGCCTAAATGACAGAGCGGTGATTATTCAGCACGCGTCACTAGCACTAATGGGCCTATATATATAAAGAAGAGAAAACCAACCTTGCGCGAGACTCCCCTTCTCATCCTCATCCTCCTCCTCAGCATCCGCTCTGCTCTAAACAACAAACGTTTCCTATTGGCGGAGCATGATATCACCCGCTGACATCACCACGACACTTCCCACTCAGGATGCGGTAATTAACTCTTAGTTATACAGAAGATAAATGCTGTAGGCTAAATATTAAACCTTTGTGTAGGGCAACAGAACTTCAAAATAATCAGCTACATGAAATGACAGACTAGAGCACGTATGTGGAACGAAAAAACAAACAAACAAACAAATTATAAACAAATATCACAACATAAAAACTGTGACTGCATGAACGAGTCTGAAATACAAGAAGAGCTTCAAGCTTTTGATCTGCCTTCATCATCTCTTGTCTGAATATTTCTGTCTGCATTATTGTTTTGTTGTGCTTTATTCTCAAATATGATGATATTGTCTGGAGGACAAAATTGACTGAAGAATATGGTAAATATCCTAGTTTCCTTTAAGACCAACATAGAAAACAAATATGCAAGCAAGCTGTGTTGAATCTATGTATTTATTTATTTGTTTGTATTTTATTAAAACGATTTTGAATTGCAGACACTTTTTATAGTTTATTATTAAATATTTTTTCATGCTTGATTTAGCAGTGTTTTGCCTCTTTTTTGTTCATAATATAAATACATATCTTATTTAAAAAAATAAAATAAATAAATAACCTTCTGTGCACCTAATCATATTTAGAAGCATGATTTCTTAGGTTGTTTATACTGTATTTGACCGGGGGCTCTTTGATCAAAAAGAACAGTTCAGGTATTTCTACCTTTCAGCACTCATTATGGGTAAGTTGGGTATAAAGAGAGTGCTTGTTCTTCATACGTTGCTTTGATGCTAATATCTTGTTTGTGAGTTAGCTTTTTAATGCAAAATGCTGTTCACTTTTAACATGCAGAATTTCAATATTCCTGCACGTTCATGATTCATTGCATATCATACATGGAGTTCATAGATTTGTATATTTCTCACTATAATTATGTAGATTGGAAAAGTCTCTTTTTCCCTGTAATATATATATATATATATATATATATATATATATATATATATATATATATACATATATACATATATATATATAGAGAGAAAGAGAGAGAGAGAGAGAGAGAGAGAGAGAGATTATTGGATGCATGTTGTTTAGGGGAATGTTTGGCGATCTTGTACTGTATATGTTGTGTAGAAACTTGTCACCCATTTAACCATATTATTGATTTTGTTTAATACAACACACAAGAACAAAATACCAAACGATCTGTAATAACAGACAAAGCAATTAGTAATCAGGGAATAAAAAGTTACTCACACTTGTGCCCATCTGTTGGTGCATAGGTGAGATTTTAGATTTTCCAAAGACATAAAGACTCTTTTTTTGTGTGTGAATTAAAAGCAAACATTAATGTAACTGATATTAAAACAACATTAGAAGCTTAAATTTATTTGAAAGAAAATAAAGTTTAATTAAATAAGCAGTTAATTCAAGCAAGAACATTCCACGGTGTCAGTGTTGGCAGTTAAGATGTTCTAAAAAGGCTAATGTTATTTCAAAATACTACACAAACACCACAGGCTAATACATAGTCATTAACAAGTGAGTTGTATCTCTATATTTATATTTTTTCTGCTCCTCTTCTTTGTGTCATTACCTGATATGTGCCCCTGATTTTTTTAATTTTTGTTCATTCATTTTTATTATTATTATTTTTTTTTAGAAAAGATACTTTAAGAGCACATAAATGGTAAAACTATTTTAAATTCATGCCCCATGCATTATTAATGTTTTATGATGACTTTATTTACATTTACATTTAACCATTTAGCAGACGCTTTTATCCAAAGCGATTTACACATGAGAACAAAGTGGTTAAATTGTTAAGTGCAGTTTATGTATCATAGATGGTCAAGATGCAGAAAGTGTTTAAATTAGCAACATGACATATTGTGAAAGATTTTTTTGTTGATGTCAGTTTTGTTTTGCACTTCTGACAAAAAAAATAAATAAAAACAAAATAAAATAAAAAATAAACTTCCCTGCTGCATCGCCCAGTCATTTTGCACCCTAGGCAACTGCCTATATCACCTATGCCATGGGCCGGCCCTGCTCTCGTTAATTACTCTATGAACATGAATCAGTGGGGTGAGCTAAACAGGCAGTTAAAGCTGCGGTAGGTAACTTTTGAGGCTCTAGCGGTTAATAAACAGAACTGCTTGCATCTTGCAGAAGAACATTGTAGCCGGAACTACTTCTCTCTGTTTATTGTCATGATTCTGCCCTCGTGTCATTGATTTTTCCTAGTCTTGAGGCAGGATCATGGCAGACCCGTGTTTTGTGTTCAAGCACATGGCCTTGTCTTTGGGCCATGTGCTTGTGTTGTCTCGTTCCCTTGCCCCGCCCCCCTTGTTAACCTAGTCGTGTCGTGATTGCTATCTGTGCCACCTGTCGTGTCTTAATTGTTCCCCTATTTAGCTTTCCTAGTGTGCTCTGTCTTACGTCGGTTCATTGTGTTCCTCACCTGTGATTATACCCTGGTAACCCCTTTGAGATATTGTGTCCTGTATAACCGTGAGTGTTTACTTGTAGTTAGTGTTCTCTAGTTTTGAGTCTTTGTTTATCTTGTCTAATCAGTCCTGTTTAGTTATTTTTGTGTCTGCCCTAGTCCTTGTTTTCCCCCTCGTGGGTTTTGTTTTCCCCTTTTGTATTAATAAATCCTGTGTGTAACCCGATCCCTGTCTGCACTTGAGTTCCTCCCTTGCAAACCCTGACAGTTTATGTCTATGAAGAATCACAAAGGTACTGGGTTACTCCGCCGCGGTATCCCCGAAGCAATCTAAAATAGTCAGAATATAAACACTTATTATAGGTGCACCCTAGTGATTCAGGACAAGCTAAAAACACGGTTTGGAAAATGGATTCATGGTGTACTCTCTTATTATATACATTTTTCTACATTTTGAGCACAAACAAAGTAACGGACCGCAGCTCTGATTGGTTGATTTCTTACCGGGAGCGATGTATTTCTGCAAGTGGCAATAGGACACTGGGAGGAGCCAGAGGAGCTTGATTTTTACACCGATTATCTGTCTCATATTCTACTGTCAGGATATAATGACAGGTTTAACAAATATGTAAAAAATATATTTTTTCAAAAGTTCCCTACTGCAGCTTTAATTGTTATGCTTACACGCAGGGCCGTCGCTAGTGGGGTGAAAGGTGGTGATGATTATAGGGGCCAATGGCTGAGGGCGGACACTGAATTTGTCTCTTCTTGCTCTTGTACCGATAAATACATACAAAATGATGTCAAAATACTTGTCTTGTCTCGGTTATGTCTTAAGTGAAAGTAAACGGTGGAGAAAGAAATCGGATCTGTATCATTATAATGGATGCATTGTCTCTTAAAGTGACCGCGCCTAATATTCGTTTTAATTTAATCCAAGAAAATTGAAGATAGAAAATCACTTACTGTTCTTGACTGAATTACTGAGTAGTTTTAACAAGAATTAATCCACAACCAGACCGAAAATTATTCAGAACAGCAAAATAAAGAGAACTGTGAAATATTATCCAGAAAAATTCTTCATACTGTGGACTACCAGTTAAATTGATAAAAACTATTTGGGACCAAAAAATATTCAGACACTTTGACCTGACTATGTTTTGCTTACATGTTTTTTTCTTTAATTGCTAATTAACCACAGACTGAACAAAATGAAACATTGCTTGGTAATTGCTAAACAAAGTATTGATAGTTGTGTACATGCTGTAGTGTCACTCTAACAGTTGTGTGAAGTTTTGTTTGATTGTAATCAATTACATATCTCTCTAACAAAGTTATCTGATATTATCAAGATGAATTTGTTCTGACACAGTTTAACTCTGAGTTATTGTTCCATTTATTACCATGTTCTAAACTATAACAAATAAAGTGTGACAATGTAAGACATGTTGAAGGTATCTGAATACATTTTGGTTTGACTGTATATTAGATTTTACAGTGAAGACTTTGCAGTGCTATTTTATATTGTATTGTTCAGTTTCTGTACTTGGACACCTACAAACTTTAACAAGCTTAAACATTGTGAAAAAAGCACAAATAAATAATTAGAAAAAAACATACAAATTTTAAAAGAAAATTAAACGGCCCACTGGTACAACCACTGGTCAAAAGTATTCACACTCATTCAAGTAGAAGTTGTTACGATCATCAGCTGGAGTGCCCATGAACTCTATAGGGCACTCCACTCTGGACTCTGGCATCTCCTATTTCCGTTAACCACCAGATGTCACCATATAATCACTTGGACACTAGCACCCTTCATTCTGTTGCACCACACCCAAACTACATTTCCCAAGAGTCACTACATTTCAATAATAATTGTATTATTGAAAAACGTTGCAAAGTCGTCAGCTATTAGAGATGAAGCACGAGGGGGAGGAGGAGGACATAGAAGTGAGGAAAATGTTTTAAAAAGCATGCAAGAGCTAGATGAATTGTTAATTTTGTTATGGTAGTATGTCCTTTTAGCAGAGGAGACATTAGCAGAGAAAGAAGATAGGAGTGACTGATACACAATAAGGTCAGTAGTATTTTTGGACTTGCGCCACACCCTTTCAGCAGCTCTAAGCTTAGAACGGTGTTCACGTAGAACATCAGATAACCAAGGGGCAGAAGGGGTGTTACGGGCTGGCCTAGAAGATAAGGGGCAAACAGTGTCTAAACAAGATGTAAGAGTGGAGCAGAAAGTATCAGTAGCACTGTTAGCATCCAAAGAAGTGTCGTGTATAAATAAGGTCCAGTTGGTTGCCTGATTTGTGAGTAGCAGTAGTTGTCATTCAATTAGAGATGAGCAGACCAGTACCTCCACCTCTTCCAGTCAAACGGGGGGAGTGGGAAAATGAGAAATTATTGGAGAGTGCTGCAGGTGTAGCAGTGTCCTCTGGTTTGATCCAGGTCTCTGTTAGGGCCATGAGATGAAGCTTTGAATGACTAATAACAGAAGTAATGAAATCAGCTTTGTTTACAGCAGACTGGCAATTCCAGAGACCAATAGAAAAAGAAAGTAGTATATTAGCAGACATAGGCAAATTGTGCAGGTTGTTAAGATTGCGCTGTCTACATTGTGTGATGCAGAGGTGGAAAGTAACAAATTACATTTACTCGCGTTACTGTAATTGAGTAGCTTTTTTGTGTACTTCTACTTTTTAAAGTAATTTTTAAAATCTGTAATTTTACTTTTACTTAAGTATATTTAGTTTGAAGTATTGTACTTCGCTACATTTTAAAACACATTAATTACTGAGTAAAAAAAAATAATAATAATCTGTGCTTACCTAGAGACACCAAACTAGCAGCTTATAAAATCTCGACATCAACCCTTCGCAAGCATGTAGAGGTAAGCTAAATAATTGCAACGTTGCATTGGTGGTTAAAATTAAGCTTTGACATTTTAGCAAGAGGTTTTGCACAAATTAGCCAAAAAGACTGGTGCGGAGTGTGCGATATATCTGGGATATATCGTCTCCTATAATATCATTGTTATTTAAAAATGTGCGCGCGCAGTTACAGTGCGTTCTTTCACTGTGATTCAGTCTGTTAAAATGCATTTAAACTGATCATAAAATTGAAGATATAGGGGCAGAAAATTTAAATATATAATTTTCATATAGTAAATCAAAATCACACAAAGAATGCGTATTTTCCTCCAAAAATCATCATGATTATATATATATATATATATATATATATATATATATATATATATATATATATATATATATATATATACATATTTTACAACAGGTCAGTAAACAAGTTAATTAAGAGACTTGCGTTTTAGATACCATATTGCCTGTTTTTGCTCTATTTTTACAACAAAAAATAATTCCAAACATAGCCACCAAAGCACAGTTTTGCATCTCTGAGCAACATGACTGATCAGTTCCTGAATTAATCAACCGTTTAAATGATTTGGTTCAATCGCAATGACTCACTTATTAACAGTGACTTGCTGACACATACTGGCCATTTTAAGTTCACAATTAAAGTATCTTTTGATTTTTTTTTTAAATAATTTATTTCTTATCATTTCAAATGAGTATTCAACATTTTATGTCTTGTATATCAAAACATTATTCATGCATTTGCAACTGCAGGTTAAATGCATTCTTGTCCTGCACTAAACAGTGTGTAAATACATCTAAATGCCACTTCCGATGAAGCTTCTGCATTTCGTCTGCATTGAAAAGATAAGTTTGTTGATACTGATTTGCCTGGTAACAGCCCAAATGTCTTATTATTCTAAATAACTGATTTCTTTAATTAAAAACAACTAGTTTGAGATTAATAGGCCTGTGCCAGGGGTGTCAAACTCAGTTCCTGGAGGGCCATATAGCCCTGCAGAGTTTAGTTCTAACCCTGCTCCAGCACACATATCATGTAGTTTTCAAATAAGCCTAAATGATTAAATTAGCTGGATCAGGTTTGTTTAATTAGGGTTATATCTAAACTGTGCAGGACTGTGGCCCTCCAGGAACTGAGTCTGACACCCTTGGTCCCATTCTTGCCTCCCCATCACTGTTAAAATGTAAAAAGTAATTTTCTGAGTAAATTTTAAACAAGCTACTTTTTACTTTTACTTGAGTAGATTTTTAGACTGGTACTTTTACTTGTACTTAAGTAAAATTTCATTCATGTAATGGTACTTTTACTTGAGTAGAATATTTTTGTACTCTTTCCACCTCTGGTGTGATGCATGATTTACGAGTGGTAATGATAGTAGGGATCTGGAAACACATAGTGAGAATTGGTTATAAACAACTGAAACAGAAATGAAACAAGGAGAAAGAAAAAAAGATTAATCAAAGCAATACTTATGTTCCCTGCCAGTGTCCCTGCCCAGTGGAGTCGCACGGTAGAGTCGATGGTCTTTACACTGTATCTCTATAAATCACTCTGATATTTAGTTAAGATGAGTGCTGTCTGTCACTGTCTTTAATCAGTCCTGTGAATTACTGTATTCTCATTCTTTATAAAGTAGCAACAATGTTGTTTGTAAAGTACAGTACTATGCAAAAGTCTAAGGCACATTAGTATTTTCACCCCAAAAAATTGTTTTAAACCAGTTATTTATATATTTTGCTGTAGTGTGTCAGAAGGATATATCAGTTTGCCATCAATATTAATAATAATATTTTGCGATTTTCAATGCACAAGCAGTCTGACAACGGCAAAATGAATGTTTGGAAATGTACACTGTTATTTTCTACTGACGCACTGCCCCGTGTCACTGTTTAGAATGGGAATTTTCTCATGATTTACAAGTAGTTAAAAACTTTAGGGATATTGTTAGTAATCAGCTGGACAAAATATATAACACTAGCCTAGTGGTTTTGGGATATTTTACTGCAAATATCTTACAAATTGTACCTTTAAAAAAGTATAATTTAAGTATCCGTTCATTCATATGTTAGTGTTAAGGGCTAGATTGTCGCTGGAGAAAACAGCTGTGGTGTGATGAGCGTTGACAAGAGAAAACTTTACAGTAGATGGGAAACCGACTGCTCCCTCATGACCTTTTGTAAACTGTATTTATGACACAGAACTGCACAGATACATATATTCTAACAATCTATCGATAAACACAAACCTTGTGTCTTCTTTTTGTGTTTGAGTCTGCTCGTGCTGCTCCGCTTGCGGTCTGCGGATTGAAGAATGTGCTGAAAGTCGGAGAGGAGACCAGTCTAACACCTGTTTCATATGGAATTTAAGGGGACCGATTTTGAGGCGATCGCCAATTTGTGTAGTTTATGGAGCTAAAAGCTATAGCCCCGCTAAAAAAGCCTAGCGATGACCATGCATCTTGTGTACATTTCGGAGAACCAGGACAAACATTTCAATTGATCGATCAAGCATTTAAGAGGAATCGAAATGAGGCACCGAAATCTGCATCCTTATTCGGTTCGGTGAATACCAATCCATACCCAACCCTACTTTCAAGAAATATATTTTTTGCTAAACGAACCCAACACTTGGCTATGTCCTGGCTGGGATGTGATGTGATTTGTGTCATGTGCAGGTGCGATGGATCGCGTACAAACCAAAAGGGTGTCAAATTGGTATATGTTTATACCTCCCATCCGACCACAATCAAATTCACTCCATCCGGATTGGCGCCATTTATCTGGATAAGTTTTTTATTTTATTTTTTATATTTTTTTTATGATGACAAGCTGTAATGAAAACAAGCCGAAATGAAATAGCAGTAACTATTTTTAAAATGTAAGGAGTAGAAGTAAAAAGTAGGCTGAGAAATAATTACTCAAGTAAAGTATAGACAAAATTTCTACTTAAGTAAGGTAACAAAGTATTTGGTCTTCATTACTTGACTCCTCTGGGTACAACCTGCACTGGGGCCCTGCTAACCCCAGCTACGGCCCTGTTTACATGTCTGTTTGTTTTAATGTGTTTTTAAACAGAACTATTGATGTTGGATGCTCATACAGTACATGGTCATACCCTTGATTTAGTGCTTTCTCATTGTTTGTTAGTACATGATTTTGCAATAGATGACCATGCTATTTCAGATCACGAGCTGATTACATTCAGTGTCCTGACAAATGTTAACATTACTTGACTTAATAGGGCTGGTTGTTGGTCACGTATGATCACAACAACTGCTTGCACTGAGTTTTCAGCTGTTGGGAGGTCTCCCATTCATCAGACAGTTTGTTTGTTATGATTGGAGTGATGCAGACTATCTAAATTATTTGAATACTATCTCTGCTAATATTTTAAACTCTCTGGTTCCTAAAAATGCCAAGCAACACAAACCAATGGCTGAACCCTGGCTCAGTGAGGATGCTTGTGCTCTTTGACAGGGCTGTAGAAGGGCCAAAAGAAAGTGGAAAAAAGATAAGCTTCAAGTTTCTTATGAAATATTAAGGGACAGTCTGATACAATATCAGAACATGGTGAAAACAACAAAATTTATGTACCTTTCAGGTTTGATTGAAAATAACTTTTACAATTCAAGAGCACTTTTTTTTTTTTTACACTATTAATGCGGCTATTAATCCTTTAGTTGGCTGTGTGACAAATTTCTCCCTTTTTTTGTGGACAAGATTGTAGGCTAGATTTTCCCTCTCCTTTTCAGGATCCATCTGTCCCTCCACTCTTTTCCAGCACCTTGAGTCAGTTTGAGCCTGTAACTCTGCCTGATCTACAAGACATTGTAAGACAGCTTAAACCCTCTGGCTCTTCCTACGATATTCTTCCTCCTAGATTTTTTTACACATATATTTGAGGTGATTTGGCCTACTGTTCTTAAGATTATAAACAGCTATGGCAATGGTTCCAGATGACATGAAGCACTCCATTGTACATCCACTTTTTAAAAAGCCTAATTTATATTCGACAGTGTTGACTAATTTTAGGCCTTCTGTTTTCAGCTTTCTGTTTAATAACAATATTTTTGGGTTTAATAACAATTGGGTTTTAGGAAAAGCCATTCTGGTTAAAGTTCTTAATGATATTTTACTCACTCTTGATGCTGCCAGATCTGCTGTGTTAGTGCTGTTAGATCTGAAGGCAACATTTGATACAGTTGACCACTCTGTTTTGATTTCCTGTTTGGAGCACTAGGTGGACATTCAGGGTAATGCGGTCAAATGTTTTCAATCCTATTTTAACAACAGAAGGTTCTCTATTGAAACCTCCAGCAAATAACTCCCACTGTTACTACAACATGAAACTGTTTAACTCCATTCAACTTCAAGCAATCACTGATCACTGGGGAAATTAATTGACATATTTGTGGGATATCCTGAGTCTCTGCATGATGCCAGGGTGCTGTGGAACAGCCCTGTGTATTCTGGCAGTATAAGTCCATTCTTGGGGATGGTGGTTATCCTTGTCTGAGTGCACCCATCTGCCTCATCATCCCATACAGAGAGCCTGTGCAGAACCCTGTGCTGTTTGCTCTACAGTAGCTCAGCAAATGCATGGTTAACACAATGAAACAGAGTTTTCCTGAATCTAATGCTCACATTTGAAAACAAACGTGTCCATCCTCGCAATGTATCCACTTTGGGGAAGTCGTGGCCTAGTGGTTAGAGGGTTTAAGTCTTGGGCCGGTAATACCATGATTGAGGTGCCCTTGGGCAAGGCACCGAACTAAAACAAAGCCCAGATAACAGTCAACATGGCTATACAAAATACAAAAGACCTGTGGTAGGTAGGACAGACAGAACAGAACAGGGCTTAGCTGAACTGAAACAAAACGAGAACCCAGAACAATGGACCAGCACATGATAGAAAACACAAGGGGAATAGATAGGAGAACAAAGAAAGAAGGTAACGGGGGAAAGCAGGTGAGGAAAATATCCAATAATCAGGTATTAAGATGGGCAGGGTTAGACAATTGACAGGAGAGCACGCGGCACCAATAAATCATGCTCACTCAAAGGCCATCTTGGGCACACCGGAACGTGGTCATGCAGTGGTTTGATACAGCTTGAGCTGCCTGATGGGTTACAGTTTTCTTTGTGGAGACTCTGTGTTTGATAAGCTCATAAAATATTAAAACTGAATTCAATATTATGTGTACAATTATTTTATGTCATCATGGTATTGTACATTTTTTGGAAACATTTTGACTAAATGTTTTATTATTTAACCTGTTAACTGTCACTCACGTTTTTGAAGATAGACATGAATGTGCATGATACAAACCTAAATTTGTATAATTCATGACTGAAAACATTTTGTAACATGATTTTGATGTACCATTTACATGGTAATGCAATGTCTGATTTTAAAATGGGTTTTGAAGGATGGATTTTGAGATTTTATGTTTTCAAGTGATATATAACTTCTGATGATTTCTAAAAAGTGATAGGGAAAAAGGCAACAAGGAAGTCTTTTTTTTAAACAAAGCTCCTTTTGTAATGTAGATTTCTGAGGGTGCACTCTTGTCATAAATTCATCTATTACTTTTCCTACATAATTTTTAACAAAAAATATTGGTAAAATATATATTTGGGAGTCTTAGACCTTTTCAACGATATATAGTTTGTCTAGATTAGATTAGATTTGATTGTAATATAGTATAGTCAACGTAGGTGTCCCGTATACGGGACGGGGTGACATTTAACAGGTTAAAGTTTATATTCTTCATAAACCTGAACCACTATGACACATAAGATTATAACATGCAAGAAATTATGCTTGTGTATCATTTTATTGTAGTATTTGCATTTCCACATGAAATGGATTACATTGTCAAGTCATTTTGAAAGCAGAAGTTCATCTAAGCAACCTTGAACTTGACATTGTAATAGACATAGTAACCGTTGTTGAACATGTAAAGCCTCTGATCAGTGGGATTGTAGTCCAGATACATGTAAAAGTCCTGGAACTTCTCAAAGGGAATGCTAATGTAGCTTTCCTCATTTTTATTGGTGTCATAGGTGTAAAAGATCTCCTCAGTTTTAGTGTCTACAGACCTTGTGGCATACAGAACCCCACATATCATGAAAGTGTTTCCTACAGATGGTTTAAAAATACTGGTCTGCCAAACCTCCTCTACTTCAAATGACACTTCATTGATCTTCCCTAAAACCAGTTTACCCTTCGATCCGTCCGTGGCGTAGGTTACCCACAGGCCGGACTCATCGGCTGCAAAGTCCAGGTTCTGGTTGGCTGAGTAATGATATGAGAATTGGGCACTGGCCGTAGGAATCACCTTGTACTCAAGTTTTACACTAGTCATGTTGAGCTTTCCCATAGCAAAAGGGCTTCTGAACTGATAGTACAGGGTGTTTTCCCGCACAATGTAGTTGTTTCCAGTGCCTCGCCAATCATATCTATTTTGGACATAAAGCTCATGTGTCTTATAGCCCTGTCTCATGATCAGTTTGTAGTAGTCAGAGTACTGTGTGATTCTGCTGACCAGAGTGTTGCTAGAGCCGGAGTACCAGTACATGTTTTCAGAACCAGGCAGGGGATTTGAGTCTTTGCCCCATCCTCCATACTTATAACCTGCACTCAGATCTGCATTCAGCTGGCTGACGACAGGCTTTCCCAATCTGAGAATACCTCCATGCTTACAAGACCCTAGGAGAAATCATTGAAAACAGTGAATTCTAAAAATAAAGTTAAAAATAAAAGTTAATTTAAAATTTGTTTGTGCAACATTTTTATACCGTATAGAGGGCAATGGACGATTGTGTTACATAAAATTGTTATATACACTACTATTGATATTCTAATAATATGTACAGCAGTAGACTTCTGAAAAGTCCCCTTTGAAGTTTTAGTTTTTTAGTTAAGTGTAATTTCACAAACTAACTGCATGTTTGTAAGAAACAAATCCTTAAAGACGTTTTAAATTTAATCCATTTAATCACATGAACTTTTTTTTTCTCGATATTTTGTAACACATAAAGGTACATTAAAATACAAAAGAAGAACAAAAACTAGGCTACTTTCGTTTTTTTCCTTCTTCTTGTATAAAGTAAGGAAACATACAATATACATATGTAGATACAGGCTACCTGGAATACATAAAGTAAGAGGAATGCTTCCATATTTCACTAGAAAAATTCAGATTTCCAGGATTTCAGTGGTAATGGGAACTTGGGAGTCAGTAACATTTCAGTATTACAGTTACATCATCTGACTACACTCATTTTTTTTTAGAAGAGTAATAAAAGCTATTTAGTCTATGACTTAAAAGCCTGTGACTTGAATTATTTATTTAAAAGAGCCTGAGATAACAAACAGCCCCTATTCTAGAATATTTAAATGAATATTTCCAATAAATAAAAATGGAGATCTGTTATTATTCGTATATGTGTGCAATACTTAAAATTTTATTAAAATACATTTTCAGAATTATGTTTGTCTCTTTATGCACAATGTAAACTTAAGTAAAAAAATTAATCTTAACATTCACTGAAAATGAGTGTTAGTCCACCTATTTCTCACCTATTTCTGCATTAGAGAAGTCATCCTTATCATCTTGGCATTTCTCCAGTTTCCTCTGAAGTTTGGCGAACTCGATGCGAATCACTTCTAAATTGCTGCGGTCGTAGCTCTCCAGTTGGTCAACGATTAAACTCATATTGCGAATCTTACAAAGAAAACAAATTAGACCCAGGCAAATACTACAATGGCATGATGTTTTGTGTAAGTTAAGGAAGCTTCACCTCAATGTAGAGACTCTCGAAGGCCGGTGAAGATGAGTTCAGAGATGCTTTCAGTTGTGTGACCAGAGCCTCAAACTCTCTGAGCTCAATGCGGAGCAGCTCAAACTCCAGTTTGATGTACTTGTCCGGTCCGCTCTCCAGACTCTCCACACGAGTTGTCAGGTTGGAGAGACTGCCGAGAAGAACTTCCAGCTGAACCTTCAAACTACTGATCTGAGCATGTGAAAAAGAAATGATAAGAATTACAGCAAATGAGAAAAAGGTGATAATATAGACCAGTGCTTCTCTGCTGGTGGGTTGCGACAAAAAACATCTCAGACTGCCACAAATCTGAATAATAAAAGTAACCATGTACTGTAATAATGTGTTGCAACAGCAAAATGCATAAATTTAATTTACTTCTAACAATGAGAAGGAGAATATGTCAAAGGTCATTTGTCCAATCACAAAATCATGTCGTTAAATCAGACAGATGAGCATGGACAGAAAATGTGATGCAATCAAAACCATCAACAACACAGGATCAGAAAACAAACGAACAAAAAACACAATGAGGATGAACATAGTCTGTGCAATTAAAAAACCCACAGGCATTTAGGCACCAAAAATATGAAAAAGACTTGAATCACACTTCTGCTCATTACAAAAATATTAATTGTGCTAAAATAATAAAAAATTTAATAATACAAATCAAAAACTAAATAGCCTAATGTACTGAAAGGGATTAAAAAAATCTGAATCACTAAAATATTAACAAAAATTTTAATCCTTCATGGTTCAGGGATTCGAGTCAATATAAAATTGGCATCCTGAGCAAAACTGTTAATCTGGACTGTATGAACATACTATACCTTGATGATCTGGAGCTTGACCTCTACAGACAGTTGATTCGAGGTGGTCTGCATCTGCTCCACACGGTCTGCTGGGAATGAAGTATCAGGCAGGAACACGTAACAGACACACTGTCCAAACTCCCCGACGGAGCCTTCCACACTGCCAGAGCCCCAGTCTTCTAGGGACTGGACAACAGGAAGAAAAACAGCATTATAGCTGAATTCTTTTTTACGCCTGAGACCATTCAGCATTGAATCAAAACTGAGAGCAATGAGGGTCAGAAGGACTCTTACCAGCCAGGAGTGAGCAGGAGCCACAAGAAGCAGTACAAGCAGCAGGAGATCCATCTTTTTTAATCATGTTTCTCTTTCTCAGCTACAGCCTTATATACAACATGTTATCAGTACTAATCTGCAGCACATGTCTGTTTCTCATCTGTATTGTGGTTGAAATCCAACAAATGTATGATGATGTAGCTTATGCACACAGTTCATGTTTGCTTAAGACATTTTATTGGTGGACAACATGAGATGGTGAATTATTATAACACGCAAATTCACAATCGACCTGAGAGGGAACGTTGTTTACAAAACCTGTTAAAGGTATTACGTGAAGTATAAAAAAAAAAAAAAAAAAAACTTGCCATGACTGAGCTGCTGGTGTGTTCTACATTTCTATCCATCTCTCTGTCCATCCAGTCATCTGTCCATGCAAAACTAATGCATTAAACTCTTTGGAGTGTTTCAACTGACAGTGCACTCACCCACAAGACATTTTCAGTAAAAAACAAAATGTATTACTGTGGTTCAGGCGCTTTAAGGCCTTTACGACATGGATGCTGTTGGGGTCTAAGCCAACCCCAAATGCACGGCTGATACCGGAACATATCAGCGATGGAGAATATGCTCTCTCTCTCTCTCTCTCTCTCTCTCTCTCTCTCACACACACACACACACACACACACACACACACACACACACACAAACAAATGGAATTGTAAAATAAATATATTAACCATATTAATCATGCTCTTTCACACACACACAAACATGCACACACATTTTGTCGTGGATATAGATATTT
Organism: Carassius gibelio; assembly: GCF_023724105.1. Taxonomy (NCBI): domain Eukaryota; kingdom Metazoa; phylum Chordata; class Actinopteri; order Cypriniformes; family Cyprinidae; genus Carassius; species Carassius gibelio. Next base: position 4,465,750 of record NC_068387.1, read on the forward strand.
GAAATAAATGACAGGTAACAAAATGCTTATTAAAGGTCTCCATATATAATTTTCAGGTATTGATGTGATCATAAATAGTTTAGATATAGCAATTTTTATGATTTTATTTTTCCTCTTATAGTGCCAACAAGTGGCTAAACTTTGCTATCTCTCTCTCTCTCTCTCTCTCTCTCTCTATATATATATATATATATATATATATATTTTTTTTTTATTATTATTATTATTATTATTATTATTATTATAAAAAAAAAAATAAAAAAAATAGGTTGTTGAATCATTTTATACATGGCAACAATCCGAGATACACGTTTTGTTCAGCTAGATACAGAATATAATGGGACAAAGCATTTTGATTGTGACCTGTAATGTTTTGTACTTCTGTACTTATTATAGCACCACCTCTGATGGAGATGTGTGTGCACCTGTGGTGGGGGAGATTAGGGACCATCCTGCCAAATTTGGTGTTACCAGTAATTACTGTTTTGACTAGCCAGACACTTTTAGGACAGAAGAAGAAGAAGAAGAAGAAGAAGAAGAAGAAGAAGAAGAAGAAGAAGAAGAAGAAGAAGAAGAAGATCAGTATGAAAACAGTTTAGGGTAACATGGATTACAGTATTGAAGGGAGTGAAATTATTTGCTTATTAAATTAATTCCTTGTGAAGGCAATAAACTCAGGAACTCAAACTAAATAGATGCCATGCCGCACACAAAACCATAAAACAATAAAACTGATCTGGAGAAGAAATCTTCAAAGAGAGCAAACAACACCTATATCTCCCTTTCTCCCTCTCCTCTCCCCTTCTGCCTTTGACTCTCAGTCTTCTCCTCTAAAAGCAATAATATCCATATGCCATGCTGTATTTTGTTAATATGTTGTTTTTTCCACTCATGTTTTGTATCATTTCAAAGGTCTCTATGCGATTGGTAAAATGGTCTCAATTTCACAGTAGTCACTTGTATTATGAGAAATACTGAAAACGTTTGTAGATTTATGTTCTGCTGAGGAAGGGCTGTGTTCCATTTGAGTGTCTGTAGGAATGCTTCCAAGCCAGGTGTGACCCTGGGGCCACGAGAACCTAACAAGATCTTTATGTTTTTACACCAAATTTGAAGATTTCTTTGTGTCTGGTCTGAGAATATAAGGGGAAGTGACAAAACATTACTTTGGGAATCTGTAGTCAGAAAAACCCCATGCAGTGTGTGAGAGTCTCTGGAGCTCTGATCCAGAACTCTCGTTGCTGTGTGCCTCTCTGCTGTCAGGTATGATTAAAAGATTTAACTGTGTTAAACACATTGGGATTTCAAGAATACTCAAATATCTAAATTAATAAACAATGGATATCTGAGCCCTTTACTTTCCTTCTTTTGTCTGAAACCGAGGTGTAGCCCCCACGAAAGTCCATAAAGTCCACAAACAGCTAAACACACTAAAGCAGGGGTAGGCAAGTTCAATCTTACTGAGCTGCAGTCCTGCAGAGTTCAGCTTTTCTGAACTTTGCAAGACTGCGGCTCTCAAGGCCCGAACTTGCCTAACCCTGCAGTGAATTACAATGGGAAACATGAAAACATATCATATGACCCCTTTAAACAGGTGCAGTTCAGATAAAAGGAATTAAATTACAAATAGCAACCGAACCTTACAACCCACATTCTCCAGTTCACATGTTTAAGCAATAAGAAACCCCCATATTACAATAATTTCCTAGCTCACCTTTAGACTAAACTGTACAGCGTATGTTTCAATCGGACACATGTCCTCAAGCGCCCACAACCCCCAGTCCATTCAATTCAGCACCATCAGTTACGATGCGCTGATGATTCGCTCAGAATGTCTTCCCATGGACTGAATGCTCACATGCAGCCCAATAATTACAAAAAGTCATACAAGAAAGTGACACATTGCTGCAGATCGATAAAAAAATACTGATGAAATTGTTTCTGTTAATGAAACTTCAGAATACATTTATGTGGCTCTTCAGTGTTGTGATATCCTGGTTATAGCCAATCAGTGGCCAGGAGCACTACAAATAAGCTGCATGTCAGCATGCAAAAATACAAACATTGATCCAACAGAAATATATGTAGGCCTACATTTGACCGTTAGTGACCATGGAAAGTGTTTTACTTACTAATATACCTGTGAAATACTGAGTTGCTTGTTTGTTTTTATATTTTGAATGAGAAATATTAAGCTATAAAAATTAGACTACAATAAATGTTGGGCATTTGTTTACAGGTATACTAAGATATAATTTTCCAGATGTAAAAATCATTGCTTCTGAAGCCTTTATTTCTATCCCACATTTAATGTAATAAAACTTTGTCATATTCATTTAAACCTTTAAAGACTGGTGAGGTGTAATTTGTGCTTGTCCTGGGACTAAGAAGGGGGATCGTAACATAAGACTTTTTATAATAACTTAAATATTACTGTCTGACTGATCTGTAGAGTAGCCCTCATGCAAGTGCAATGATCCTTTGGACAGACTGACACAGTGAAGACAAATCCCATTGACCGCTGTATCATCATACAAAACATAGGAAGGTTCTTCCACCTTAAGGCAATGACAGACAATCCTTCATTTGAAAGCACAATCCACAGTAACATTCATCTTTGTGTTCTTTAGTACTAAGCAGGCACTTAAGTCTTTGTGAAGTTTGAACCTTAAACGATCAGTCACCAGTGTAGGGTCAAAAATAATCAAAGACTTCTGTTTTCCTGTCCCAAACCTTTCTTGGTCATCAAAAAGACCATTAGGAATTCCTAAAGGCGCAGAAGTGCTGATATCGATCAAGGCCTGTAGGCCAACATGTGTATGCGTCGGGGGTCTGCTAACAGTCACACCTTCTGCCCAGTGGGTGAAGCTGTGATCTGCTGATTGGCCAGTTTGAATGTCTCAGATTTGGGTTTTAGTCACATGGTCAAGGAAGGGATAAAAGAAGACTGTAACTGATGCTCTGTCTCCTTAGCCCCTTTCACACTGTGATTCCTGCAAATACACGGGTAAAGTGTTGAATACATTTAGGGACACACGCAGCTCTGGAAACCTCCTGGGAGGTTTCCAGAGCAGCTAGTTCGGACGTCTCCTGCCGGTGCGCCGCTTCAGGGCACGAGCTAATTGCTATGATGCCACCAGAGATCAGTCTTGAGAGGCTGATTCCCTTAGTAGACAATTTGGCAGCGTGAAAACTACTGCCAAATTTGTCTCAGTGGGTCCTGCACACTTTAGTGAGAGGCCAAAGAATCCAGTTCTGGTGGGCCCCAAGCAGGCTCTGGTAGTGGAACAGAAGTAGACTCTCTCTACTGGGGTGCGGTCATGAGTGGCCACCCTGCCTGTGGTCATTGGAGTGGTCGCCATCTGACATGGCACATCAATTGCCTGGAGATGCCGTGCTTCGTGCACTTCGTTATTTTCTCCCAGACCTAAGAGGTCACCATGTGTTAGTACAACTAGTGTACCAGATCCTTGTGTGGGCCCAGGTGTTATTCTTCTCGCTCAGAGCAGTTCACATTCCTGGGCATCTTAATATGGGAGCAGACATCCTGTTGAGGCAGGGGCCGAGGCCCGGGGAATGGTGGCTTCACACCGAGGTGATGAAGCAGAGTTGGAGAGGTTGGCCAGACTTGGGTGGATCTGTTTGCGACTCAAGAGACATCGCACTGTCTCCTCTGGCTTCCTCTGACTCATCCAGCTCCACTGGGGCTCGACGCCATGGTACAGACGTGGCCGAGGCTTCATCTGTACATTTTTCCCCCAATTGCTCTGCTCCCGGGAGTTCTGGAGAGAGTGTGCTGGGATGGAGTCTGGCTGCTATTAGTAGCCCTGTTCTGGCCAGGCTGGGTATGGTTCCTGGGCCTGATTTCTCTTTTTGAAGGGCACTCCATGGAAGGTTCCCGTCAGGAGAGATATTAAGCCTCTTTCACACTGCACGTTTGATCCGGAAAATTGCCAGAACATTGCTGGGTCACATTCTGTGAGAATGCAAACACATCCTGGGATTGATTCCTGGACTGTGTCGTAGTGATGACGCACGTTATCATGCAACTCTTTTATCAAGGGTTTTGAAGGCAAATGAACATTCGCGACAAAAAGAAAAATATGTGCAAACTGTACTGAAGCAGAGATCAGGTAGTTCTCTTTTATATCTGTGCTGAAGCTGAGAATGTTCGCCAGTTTAAAGGAACTTTAACGTGCCTAATGTTTTTGACTAATTAGCTTTACATTTAACATCCTGTTGTCATGTGTCTTTACGGGACCTTTACAGGTTGTGTGTGAACACACACACACATATTCCGGGCAATCACTGGCACTGTGAAAGGGGCCAGATTTGGCGACCCGGGATCAATTGACAGGACACATTACCCGTGTATTTTCTGGAATAGCAGTGTGAAAACATCTTTAGTGAGTTGCCTGCATTGTTCATGCAGGGCCTCCAGCTATTGACCTCACTTGATAGTGGGTTAGCAGCTTAAAAACGGTTAGTTTAACATGGAAACATCCAAATTTCAATTATTCTGCACATTATAGTTGTTTGTGTAACAAAATGTGCACAAACACTAGTTGAGTTTTTTCTTTTAAAACGCATGACTGCTTTACTCTAAGGGTTTGAAACACTTTTTTTTTTTAAGGGTTTAAGGTTATAGATGCTATGCATCTAGATCATGTGTCTTGTGTAATATTGGAAAACAAAATATACTACTGGAATTGCATAGCAATTTCAAGTTGCATTTGTGTCTATGTTGAATCTGCTTGTCTCCTGAGTGGTACACTCTGCTATTTTTCATATGGTTGCAGTTAAGCCATGTATAGTAGCATTTCATACTTTTCGGCACAATGCCTTTGTCAAGGTATCATTTTGTGTAATGTAAGGAGAGGTACAAATAGACAATTATTCTCAGATGTGAACAATCATTTAATTTCAGTCCAACCAACAATCAAGTTTACACTGACACTAAGCCACAGCAAAATGTAGACACATCTGTAGCCAAGAGCCAATAATGATTTTGTCTGAGCTATGAATAAAATATATTAAAAAAAGAATTAATATTTTCTCATTTTATGTGTATTATCTTTTTATTTTAGTGGTAAGAATAAGTACGTTTTGGGAAAAAGTGATTATTTAAGCCCCATATCCTCGCGAGTCACAAATGGTTCTCAGTTTGAGACGATGTGAGAGGACTCCCTTTTCCTTATTTTCCTGCTTTAGCAAATATTTGTTGTTTTCTTTTTAAACTTGATAATGAAAAATGTGGTGGACTAAGTCATTTCTGGCTGAATTGGACAGGCGATTTGAAGCGATGGCCTTGAGTGTGGTGTGTAATGCAGTATTTAGTCAAAGCATGTATGCTTATTCACCCTCGGTTAGTGACAGCAGTGGATCTTGTGAAATGTGCGATCGCACCGCCGATTACTCTTGAGAAACTTAAAGATGACTGTGTGTACAATGAGTGCTCAGACTGACCAGAGATTTGCCCCTCAAACATTTCAGCAGTTATTATAGGCCTGTGTGTCCCGCATTTCTGTTGAATGAACCAGCCATGCCTTTAATTATGAATTTATCAGGCTTTTGCATGCCAAAGTCAATTTCTGCATATACATTTTACACCAAATAGAAGCAGAAAATTGTGTTAAATTTCATCATGAGATTGGGTTAGTCAACAACAATTAATTAACAAATGCTCACAATACTTACAAATACTTACAAATACAGAATTTTGTTGCCTTGTACCTTACATGTGCAATGACAATAATTGTGAATCTAATTTAATCCTAAATGGGAATATAATGATTTCATGACAATATTTTACATGTCAATTAAATTCAATTCAAGTTTATTTGTATAGCGCTTTTTACGATATACATAACATTATAAAGCAACTTTACAGAAGATTACGTTTCTACAATATTCAGTAGTAGCTTATAAGCAGTGTTTGGAATAACGGCGTTTAAAAGAACGGCGTTAGGTAACGATGTTATTTTTTTAGTAACGTGGTAATCTAACTAATTACTTTTCCCGTCTTTACAACACCGTTAACGTTACTGAACGTTAAATGCAGTGCGTTACTATGCATTGTTTTAATAAACTATGCATGCTATCCGAACGAGCCACTGGCTCACACAGCGAGTGAGCAGGTGGGTTAATGACGAGATAAGCGGTTGTGATTGGCTAAGGCAGAGTCATGTGTTTCATGGTTATGGCGTGCATTTTGTGACACATCTAAGGCCTTAGCAGGAGAAGGAGAAGGAGCAGTCGACCCTTCCGTCGCCGTCAGTCCGTGTTCATTTTTGAATGGGATTGAATGGGAGGGCAGACGACAGACCCGCGGCGACGTCGCGGCGACGTCACTGTTGGAACCAATCATAGGCGGCGACGTGACGACGGCGTACGTAAGAAATTTAACAAAAATAGTACGTGTTCTCAGTACGTCTGAACCTAGCTACGTTGCCTTAGATGACGCCTGATATATACGCCGTCTCAATATACGCCGCCTCACAAGACGCCTGATATATACGCCGTCTCAATATACGCCGCCTCACAAGACGCCTGATATATACGCCGTCTCAATATACGCCGCCTCACAAGACGCCTGATATATACATCGTCTCAGTATACTTCGCTTTACACGAAATGTAAGATTTGCATTACAGTAGATGCATTTGTAACAGGTTGTTTTTAAGATATTTCCCAAAACGTGGTAACAGTGCATAATAATAACTGCATAAAGTCTATTTTATGTTTGATAAATTATGTTTATCTGTTAAGTTGGTGTTGAAGTGAAGTACAAGCACATTAATGTTCAGTTTGCTTGGATGCTACAAACAGTAGGGAAAAACTGAGAGGAAATGCATGATTTCTGCTTGAATTACATTTCTTTCTTGTTTCCTTGTGATCTTGACATAGAAGAGTGTAATTTTAACAGAAATAAAGTTGTATTTATAATAGATATTCATTAGACATTCGATCTTTAACATTAAATGGCATCGAGAACAAAGTCGTTCTAAGCAAACATGCTTAATTTTATTAATTTATCATATTTGGGACGCTAAGGCAGTGATATTAATGTTGTCCACTAGATGACGCCATGGGATTGATTTTAACCCAAATATAAGAAGTTTTTATTCTTATGAATTGAAAAAAAAAACGCGAATGATTTACTTAATTTGGATAACTATGGTAAACTGACAGTATAGTTTATAATTACAGTACATAGAATGCTTTGAAATTTATATTTATCATTATTATTTTTAACTTTTATAGACCTCAAGACATAAAACATCTCGATAGGATTAAATAGAAACCCATATTTAATATTTATTTGATTGACAAAACTGCAAACAAAATTTTCAATGTTTTCACTGACTAAATAAACAATAATCTGTAAATATAAGATAAATGGGACAGAAACACGTTTCACACTGTGTCACGTCAACTTTCCTTTTAATTTCAGTGTTCAATTGTTTGTAAATCGAGGATAATAATTTTTTCTTCTTCAGCTGCTCATCAGTCTGTGGTCATCATTGCCTGAATGTCCTTTTCATGATCGGTCACACATGTTCAATATTCAGACAGATCTGGACTGAACATTCACTCTGTCTACCGTGCTTCTGTAGCACATGCAGAATGAGAGCTGGAATTGTCTTGGTCTAATAACCATGGACTTCTCATGAAAGATGTAATCTTGATGGCAGTATGCATCTCTGTACAATGCCAATATAAAGCCTCCATGTCTGTGTACCCTCACACATTCCAGTTACCCATACCTGATAAACCCCCATCCAATGAGAAATGTTAGCTTTTTGCATCTATCACTGGTAAAAGTCTAGAAGACCCCATTTGTCTTTAATTTTTATATCTCCCTTATCTTACACACTCAGTTCAGTTCACGGAGCTCTCTTTTACCAAGCTAATGAACTGAATCGGGAGTGTTAAATAAGAGAGACATGCAAAATGTGCATAGCAGAGGGTCCACATGACCAGGACTAAGAACCAGGCCTAGGGATAACCAATGAATGGAGTGCACCTGGCATGCAGAATTAGCTCCAACCCTAGTCAAACACACCTGCATTTGCCAAACAATTAATACAATTTTTTAAGCACATCAATATACATAGTAACACAATTTATCTCTGAAGCACAGAACTTAAAAAAAAAAAGAATAGACAAATAGTAGCCTATTATGATATAAAGTAAACTACAATATATAATTAGCAAACACATTCTTGTTATTTTGTAAATGTATGCAGACAGCACAATGGTTCTTAAGAACATTCCTGGAGGACCCCCATCACTGCACAATATGCATGTCTCCTTAATTAAACACACCTGATTCAGGTCACCTGTTCATTAATACAGACTGACTGACTTGAAATGGATGTGTCAGACAAAGGATATTGTAGCCTACTCTGTGTGACAAAATGATGACTCTTACATCCAGGTACGTTTACAATAGGTGTTTTCATAAAGTGGTATTACATTTAAAAATATTTTGATACATTCATTTTTATCAGATAAGCGGATGTGTTCTGACAGAAATATTTTCAAAGTGTAGTTCGCTGGTAAAGTGTTTAACCCTCAATCTTTCCTGGGTGTCAATATGACCCCAATCGACTTTTCATTAGTTAAAAAAAGGGTTCCCTTCATCTCAGAGGAATACAATTTTGTGACTTTTCTTACATTATTTATCTATCTATCTATCTATCTATGTATCTATACATACACAAAAAACTGGCCTTGATTCGGTTGTTCTGAAGGTGTGTAAAAAAAAATAATAAAAAAATTAATCAATCTTGTCTTTGGAAAATGAATTGAAAATGAATGGGAAATTCAACAATTTATTTATTTATTTTTTTTTCATCAAAAAACACTTACACACACTATTTTGTGTCACAGTCAGTTGAGGCGGTTTACTTATCACGCGTCTGTTGAGGTGACGTCAGTTGAGGCGGCGTACTTGTCACGCGTCTGTTGAGGCGACGTACTCTTATGACACGCAAAAGTACACGACTGTCGACTTCGGCAGGTAATCCTGTCACATTCCACCCGCCATACATGGTAGCCAATCAGAGCCAGTGTTTTTACACACATGCCGGCACAAGCGGCTGCGCCAGCGGCGCCAAACACACACACACACACACACGCAACAGCTACACAGAGAGATTCGCAGCAGAGATGGCGAGTCAGGAGCAATCCGATGAAAAGTTGGCATTTTCAAGGTGAAGATATAAGCACTACTTCAAATTAATTGTGGTCAAAGGCAAGAACGTGCATGTAATGTGTACATCTAATGTGTGACACGCATCTACAAAGCTAGTGGCCAAAAAGATAATACTTGAAGTGCAGGATAAAACTCTTGTTGTCTGTTGACGTGCAATAAATATAGAAAGTTATGTACCTGTCTGTTCTACCCATTTCGACTGACTTGTGAAAACTGCAAAAAAAAAAAAAAAAGTACAAATTCTCTGACATGTAGCAACTTTTTTTTTTTTTTTTTTTTTTTTTTTTTTACAGTAACGCAAATAGTTACTTTCCCTGGTAACGAGTTACTTTTATTATAGAGTAATTCAGTTACTAACTCGAACAAGTAGTGAGTAACTATAACTAATTACTTTTTTAAAGTAACGTTCACAACACTGCTTATAAGTGGTGACTTTCAGTTTGTGTGCATAATATGATATTTTTCAGAAAAACTAATTCAAGACGTAGTCAGCCAGACGATGAACATTATTAACAGCAATTATTGTATGATGCAATCACACTTGTAGCAATATTTGTTAGTTCTGTTTGTTGATTCAGGGTTAGCATCATCTGGGGTCCTCTGAGGGGTCAGCATCATCTCTTCTCAGGTATGTAAATCCCATGGCAAAACATAGAAACAAATAGAGACTTTATTAGCGTAGCTGCTGTTCCAACAAAGTAAAATTAATTAGCTTTACCCAAGCTAAAGAATAAGAATGCACTTTTGACCAGATGCAACTGCAGTCACAATTTAAGAGATGCATTATTCAAATGCTTGGTGAAAGAGATGCATTTTTTTATCTAGATTTAAACAGAGAGAGTGTGTCTGAACCCCGAACATTATCTGGAAGGCTATTCCAGAGTTTGGGAACCAAATGTGAAAAAGCTATACGTTTTGAGACCTTAGGGAGTATGATGGATTGTAACGTGGTATAAAGCTAATTAGGTACACAGGAGTTAAACCATTTAGGGACATATAGATAAGTAATAATATTTTGTAACTGATATGGAACTTAATAGGTAGCCAGAGACTGTAAAATTGGGGTAATATGATCATATTTTCTTGACCTGGTTAGGACTCTAGCTGCATTTTGGACTACCTGTAGCTTGTTTATTGAAGATGCTGGACAACCACCTAGAAGTGCATTAGATTAGTCTAGTCTAGGTCATGAGTGCATGAACTAGCTTTTCTGCATTAGAAAAAGGTAACATGTTTCATAGCTTGGCAATGTTTCTAAGATGGAAGAATGCAGTTCTTGTAACATGGGAAATATGGTTTTCAAAAGAAAGGTTGCTGTCTAATATAACACCCAGATTTTTGATTGTAGAGGAAGTAACAGTACATCCGTCTAGTTGCAAATTTTAATCTACAAGATTCTGTGTACTGTTTTTTGGTCCAATAATGAATAATGTCTTATCTGAATTTAATAGGAGAAAATTATTGGTCATCCAATCTTTTACATTTTTAACACACTTTGTTAGTTTAGATCATTTAGAAGTTTTATCTGGTCTCGTTGAGATATATAGCGGAGTATCATCAGCATTACAGTGGAAACGAATCCCGTATTTTCTAAAAATATTAGCAAGGGGCAACATGTATATTGAAAATAGAAGGGGACTTAAGACGGATCCTTGTGGTACTCCATATTTTACTGGTGAAAAAATAAGATGACTCTCCATTTAAATAAACAAAATGGTAACAATCAGACAGATAGGATCTAAACCATCTTAGTGCCTGCCCTTGAATCCCTATATAGTTTTGTATTCTATCTAGGAATTTGTCATGATCTATGGTGTCTAACGCAGCACTAAGATCAAGTAAAACTAGCAATGAGATGCAGCCTTGATCTGACGCAAGAAGCAGGTCATTTGAAAATTCAACAAGTGCAGTTTCTGTGCAATGGTGGGGCCTGAAACCTAACCAATTGTATGAAATTCTTCATACAAATCATTTTATTTTTTTGTAGGAAGGAGCTCAATTGAGCAGACAGAACTTTTTCAAAAATTTTAGACATTAATGGAAGATTTGAAATAGGCCTATAATTTAACTCGAGCTGTGTCGAAGCACTACGGGGAATGCGTCTAGCATGAGCGACTCTGAATATTGTGTGTTATCCATTCAATGGAAGAGTGTGACATCACGGCGTAAGTGACCAGGAAGCTATAAAAGCATGTGCCGCACAGCTGGCGTCAGCTTCGCGTATTCTGCAAGCGATCTGTGTGTGAATGTCACTTGTTTGTCTTGTGAATCTTATTTACTGTTGTCTGTCCAGTAGAGCTCCAAGTCATGTTTAAGAGCAAGGCAAAAACTAAGCATTTGCTTGGTCTTGGTCTGCCTGGGTTCGCATTGTAAGAGAATTTCGATGCGGCTGCTTCGTTCCCGGAGGGCTATCTTTGAGGAGGGAGCTTTTCGCCAGTGTTCCCCGCAGTACTGGCCCCACTTCTGCTGAGGCAGAATGGCAGCTGCACTCGTGGGGTTAGAAAGTGGATTTCCAGGAGGGAATGGAGACGGGCGAGTCCCTATCTCCTTCCACTTCCACCAGATCCGGCACCCAATCTCTGGAGTCGGGAGCACGCTTTGCGGTTCCTTCAAACCCAGGGAAAAGAATCGACACTCCGCCTCTCTTCCTTCGAGGAGGTCGATGTGGAGTCTGTCGACAGGGATTCACCACCCCATTTGCCACAATACGAAAAGCTCTTAGAGGTGAGTACTTGCGCAGTGGCCAAATTAAACATTGAATGGCCCGCAGAGAAACAACAGAATCGCAGTGAAGCAAGCTCGATGAAGGAGAGGAGATCAAGTCCCATGATAACTTTGAGCTAATACTGACCGCTCATATCTCCCTCCATGCCGAGCCGAGACATTTATGGTTGACCCTGTCCTAAATGAAAGAGCGGGAAAGAGTCTGCCTTATGGACGCCCCAATCCAGCCTTCTGGCCTGTTTGGCGACGCAGTCAGTACTGTCGTCGTTCAGAAGGCACGCAAACTAGCGGCAGCGTTCCATAAGTTCCTCCCTCATCGCTCTCTTGGGGCATCAGGGCGGGAGGTGCCCCTGCCGCATACCAGCTCCTTGTATCGAGAGGCTCAAAAACATAGTGTCACCTCTCATGCTCCTCCACGTCCTTCCCGAATTACATGGTGCCTGCCTCGAAACAGTGCCCTCTGGGGGCCGGTCTTCCAACCCTGCCAGTGTTCCAGGGCACAGTGGTCTCCAGCGAGCCTCGTTCTCAGTATCTTCCGCCCGCGCGCATAGCGGAGCTGAAATGCTCGCCGCCCCTGCGGGGGCCTTTTACACCAGAGGTTCAATTCAATTCAATTCAAGTTTATTTGTATAGCGCTTTTTACAAAACAAATCGTTACAAAGCAACTTTACAGAAAATTATGTTTCTACAATATTTAGTAGTAGCTAGTAGTTTGTGCACATTTGACAGGATTTTAGAAAAAATTAAAATAATAATAATACAAGACGTAGTCAGCTAGACGATGAACTATCAATATTATTAATTAAGTTATTATATGATTCAGTCACACATTTAGCAATAATTGTTAGTTCTGTTTGTTGATTCAGGGTTAGCATCATCTGAGGTCCTCTGAGGGTCAGCATCATCTCTTCTCAGGTGTTCTGGATCCAGACTGGAGCTTGTGTGAATCCTAGTTACCACGGGATGTAAATCCTGTGGCGAAACATAGAAACAAAATACAGACATCATTAGCATAGCTGCTGATCCAACAAAGTAAAATTAGTTTAACCCAAGCTAATGAATAAAAAAGCACCTTTGATCAGATGCAACTACACTCACAATTTAAAAGATACATTATTCGAATGCTTGGCGAAAGAGATGTGTTTTTAATCTAGATTTAAACAGAGAGAGTGTGTCTGAACCCCGAACATTATCAGGAAGGCTATTCCAGAGTTTGGGAGCCAAATGTGAGAAAGCTCTACCTCCTTTAGTGGACTTTGCTATCCTAGGAACGACCAAAAGTCCAGTGTTTTGTGACCTTAGGGTGCGTGATGGGTTGTAACGTGGTAGAAGGCTAGTTAGGTACGCAGGAGCTAAACCATTTAGGGCCTTATAGGTAAGTAATGATAATTTGTAACTGATACGGAACTTAATAGGTAGCCAGTGCAGAGACTGTAAAATTGGGGTAATATGATCATATTTTCTTGACCTCGTAAGGACTCTAGCTGCTGCATTTTGGACTACCTGTAGCTTGTTTATTGACGAAGCAGGACAACCACCTAGAAGTGCATTACAATAGTCCAGTCTAGAGGTCATGAATGCATGAACTAGCTTTTCTGCATCAGAAACAGATAACATGTTTCGTAGCTTGGCAATGTTTCTAAGATGGAAGAATGCAGTTTTTGTAACATTGGAAATATGATTTTCAAAACACAAATTGCTGTCTAATATAACACCCAGATTTCTGACTGTAGAGGAAGTAACAGTACATCCGTCTAGTTGCAGATTGTAATCTACAAGATTCTGTGTAGTGTTTTTTGGTCCAATAATTAGTATCTCTGTCTTATCCGAATTTAATTGGAGAAAATTATTTGTCATCCAATCTTTTACATTTTTAACACACTCTGTTAGCTTAGATAATTGGGAAGTTTCGTCTGGTCTCGTTGAGATATATAGCTGAGTATCATCAGCATAACAGTGGAAGCTAATTCCGTATTTTCTAATAATATTACCAAGGGGCAACATGTATATTGAAAATAAAAGGGGACCTAGGACGGATCCTTGTGGCACTCCATATTTTACTGATGATAAATGAGATGACTCCCCATTTAAGTAAACAAAATGGTAGCGATCGGACAGGTAGGATCTAAACCATCTTAGAGCCTGCCCTTGAATACCTGCATAGTTTTGTAATCGATCTATGAGTATGTCATGATCTATGGTGTCGAACGCAGCACTAAGATCAAGTAAGACTAGAAATGAGATGCAGCCTTGGTCTGACGCAAGGAGCAGGTCATTTGTAATTTTAACAAGTGCAGTTTCTGTGCTATGGTGGGGCCTAAAACCTGACTGAAATTCTTCATACAGATCATTTTTATGTAGTAAGGTGCTCAATTGAGCAGACACTAAAATTTTTGACGTAAATGGAAGATTTGAATGAGGCCTATAATTTGCCAGTACACTAGGATCTAGTTTTGGTTTCTTAATAAGAGGCTTGATAACCGCCAGCTTGAATGGTTTTGGGACGTGTCCTAAAGATAACGACGAGTTTATGATATTGAGAAGCGGTTCTTCGGCTACAGGTAACGGCTCTTTCAGTAATTTAGTAGGTACAGGATCTAATAAACATGTTGTTGGTTTAGATACAGTGATAAGTTTATTTAGCTCTTCCTGTCCTATGGTTGTAAAACACTGCAGTTTATCTTTGGGTGCGATGGATGAAACTGAAGTGTTAGATGCTGTAGAATCTACATTCGCTATTGTATTTCTAATGTTATCTATTTTATCAGTGAAGAAATTCATAAAGTCATTACTGTTAAACGTTGGTGGAATATTTGAATCAGGTGGCGTCTGGTAATTTGTTAACTTAGCCACTGTGCTAAATAAAAACCTTGGATTGTTTTGGTTATTTTCAATAAGTTTGTGTATATGCTCTGCCCTAGCAGTTTTTAGAGCCTTTCTATTAGAGCTGAAGATCTTTGCCCGAACCCGATGGGACCCGTCGGGACCCGACGGGTTCGGTCGGGTTCGGGCTTAATTTCTATCATCTTACGCGGGCTCAGGCCGGGCTCGGGCTTGCGCTCCGGTTTGCGAGGTAAACGAGCGGTCACGTGATGTGTTTCGATTAGCGCGAGAAAGATGCGAAAATGAATGCTGAGCAGGTGTAACGGAGGCTTGCCTCTGGTGATTACGTTTTGGTTGCACCAGCAACTAAAGCAAACTCTGAGGTGTGGAAAAGTTTTGACCATGCTTATAATGAGAATAATGAGTGAATAATGACGCACCATCAGTGAGCGCAGGAACGCGCTGAAGACATCTACAGTGGATTCAATCATTTTCCTCCACAAAAACATGTAGACCTAGCCTAATCTCTGTGAGTAAAGGATTTTCAAGTGATAACTAAATATTCATTGAGTCTTAAATGCATAATGTTGACAGAGTATTTACGCTAATGTTGGCATTATTCTTTTATTAAATAAAGCAAATCCGGCGGAGCCTTTATCTTAATTTCGTTATTGCCAAATACCCATCTTAATTTAACATTTATCTTAATTTAATTTTTTTTAAATGACTCGTTTTTATTCGTCTGTCTGTTATAGGTTAAATGAGCCTATGTCTAGAATGCTGAGATGTTACGATGTCACAGAGGACTTATTTTATTTCTTTATTCCAACTTCCAAGTGGTCTAGTCTACGTTAGTTATGAATAAATTATGTTAAAAATGTGCGCACATTTGAATAATGTCGGGCTGTAAACGGGTTCGGGCTTTAAAAAAGCTGTCAATCAAAATGTACTTGTCGGGCTCGGGCCGAAACCTGTTGGGCTCGGGTCCTGTCGGGCCTAACTTATAAGGCCCGATTACAGCTCTACTGTCTATAGCTGGACATACTGTTTTTCCATGCAATTCTAAAAACTTCTAAGTTAGTTTTTCTCCATTTGCGTTCAAGACTACGAGTTACTTTCTTGAGAGAGTGAGTATTACTGTTATACCATGGTACAGTACGTTTTTCTCTAACTTTTTTCAATTTGATTAGGGCAACAGCTTCTAATGTATTAGAGAAAATAGTGCCCATGTTGTCAGTAATTTCGTCTAATTCATGTGTATTTTTGGGTACAAATAGCAGTTGAGATAGATCAGGCAGGTTATTTGCGAATCTTTCCTTGGTGGCTGGAACAATAGTTCTGCCCAGACGGTATCGCTGTGACATATAGTTAATATCAGTTATACGCAGCATGCACGATACAAGGAAATGGTCTGTAATATCATCACTTTGAGGTACAATATCTATAGCAGTAAGATCGATTCCATGCGATATAATTAAATCTAGTGTATGATTAAAACGGTTAGTGGGCCCGGTGACATTTTGCTGGACTCCAAAAGAGTTTATTAGGTCAGTAAACGCAAGTCCTAATGTATCATTTGCATTATCAACGTGAATATTAAAGGTGCCATCTGTAATGTTTGGCAAAAAAAATCAAGTCATACTCCACATTCCATAACAGATGGGGGCAGTATGCCTCAATAAAGTGAATTGGTCTACTCTAGAGTAACAAACGAGAAACGGCATAGTCTCTGTGCTCCGCCCCTACTTTCACAACAACACTACAGCCATAGCTGAAGCCGAACTGTGCGTTCAAAACTGTGCAAAAATCGCTATTGCCGCTCTGCTCACGACGCTGCAGAAAGATTTGTGAGCGCTCAGACACTCTAACGTAGATCAAATGCTTATTTTGTATTTAAAGCGGCCGCAAAGCAAACAAGCTTGTTGATCTCGTGCAGACTAACCACAAGGAGTTATAACCTCATTAAATATTGTTGTGGACAAAATATTAGGATCCTTTACTTAAAATGAACAATCTCAGACACCTTGGTCCACGTATCACTTTTAATTTATTTTTTTATGTCCCTGTAGGCAAACAGGGACACATCATAGATTAATACAAACGCTAAACAGCAATAATCAACCTGTCCTTTATTCTGCTTGAGAACTAATGTGCCAACTCTCAAGCATTCACCGTGAGACACACGAAAAATTGACTCTTTTCACACGCTTTCACGCCACACATCAATTTTTTCAGGCAAAGAAAAACCACGAAGCAAAGAGGACACGGAGACCAACAGACTAGACAGAGCAGGTTAGTTATGATACATAGGGCTGTGCAAAAAATCGAATGCGATTTTCATGCACCTCTCATCAGTAAAGACGCTCCTGTAATTAGAAGTATATCTCCAGCATGTGCATTCAGATCAGGGTTGCCAGGTTTTCACAACAAACCCTGCCCAGTTGCTTCTTAAAACTAGTCCAAAACTAGCCCAATCGCGTTTCCGGGAGGTTTCCCGATAAAAATTGCTTCCCGGGGTTAAAAAATAAATTTTTGGGAAGGGTTTCCCTGGTAAAATTAGCATTTTAGGGGGTAAATATCACATTATTGGTATTGGGATTGCTTCAAACCGCTGACATGAAAAACAACCGCAGACTTGGCAACACTGGTTCAGGTGGAGCGGCAGTAACTGCACAGAGCCTTAGTCTACCGACAACTAACACAAAATCGCTTTCAAAATCGACAAAGAATCGCCTGCGATTTTAACATCAATGTTGTGTAGATTGTCAGTGAATTACGGCTGTGTAGTAAATGCCAACCAGTGTTGCCAAGTCTGTGGTGGTTGCTTTTCATGTCCGCTGGTCACAGCGACCCCAATACAAATAACGTGATATTTAGCCCCTAAAATGCGAATTATACCAAGGCAACCCTGCTAAAAAAACTATATTTTAACCCCAGGAAGCAATGTTTAATCGGGGAATGTTCTGGAACCGAGATTGGGCTAGTTTTGAGAAGCAACTGGGCAGGATTTGTTGTGAAAACCTGGCAATCCTGATCTGAACACAGGAGCGTCTTTACTGATGAGATGTACATGAGTAAAGACATGCACAGCCCTATATAATAAAATGGGTAACGTTAAGTTATAGCTAGCTAATTATCAAAGGCAGCTACGGTTAGCCATCGCTAACATTAGCACGTTTATCGAACAGCCTTCGATACATTTCTATGTTACAACTTCCCGAAAACAAATACACAAACATATAAAACAAACTTCTAGCGAAATACTAACAGCATCTAACTTGCAAGTTCTGAGTCGAACCTCATTTCTTTCAGGTCCATCAGTTGTCTCCAGCGATTAAAAGCAGTGCCGATGTTCACTCTGGTATTCTTATCAGATGCCAAGGGCTTCAGTTATCCTTCCGCTCTCTTCTCTAAACTGAAAGTAGTGGGCTGTACTTTCCACACGATTGACATCAGGTTCAGGTACGCCCTGCGAGTTATTCGTGTATTCGTTGCAGGTTGGCTGGTGGTTATGTCGCCCGCATACCGCCTCCCACGGCCGAAACTGGTATTACAACACCTGCCGGGCCGGGGCTAGTAATGCTAATGCTAATTAAGGTTGATATCTCTGCAGCACTATAACTTGACATTTTTTTAATGACATCATCGCCCTTATTTCTTCTCATTCTTTTGATGCGTGTAGGTCATGTTATGGATATTTTTACCTCAATTTCTGCATATGGCACCTTTAAAATCTCCCATGATTAGCGCCTTATCAACTGTAACTAGAAGGTCTGAGAGGAAATCTGCGAATTCTTTTAGGAATTCTGTATACGGCCCTGGTGGTCTATACACAGTAGCCAGAGCAAGAGATACATTACATTTCTTTTGCATGTCTGACAGAGTAACATTTAGCAGGAGTATTTCAAAAGAGTTAAACCTGTATCCTGTTTTCTGGCTAACATTGAGAACATCACTATATATTGTTGCAACACCCCCGCCACGACCAGTCTGACGGGGCTCATGCTTATAACAGTAGTTTGGTGGAGTAGACTCATTTAGACCAAAATAATCATTTGGTTTTAGCCAGGTTTCAGTCAAGCAGAGTAAATCAAAACTATTATCTGTGATCATTTCATTTACAACTGCTTTTGGTGTGAGTGATCTAATATTTATGAGCCCAAACTTTAAAAATTGTTTTTGTTCATTTACTTTACATTTTTCTGGTTTAATTATGATAAGATTTTTTCTAGATCCTACATTATATTTATATTTTAACCTCACTATCCGGGGAACAGACACAGTCTTAATAGGTTTTACAGCGCAAGTACTTTTAGCATTTAAGTGGGTGGAACAAAACTCATCATAATGGTTATTTGAGAATTGTCTTACTAGTCACATGGAGCGAAGTGTCCTGGAGATGTTGTCAGAGAGAAGCTCCGCTCCAATTCTGCTGGGGTGTAATCCATCAGCGCGAAACAGTCTAGGACGCTCCCAGAAAAGATTCCAGTTATTAACAAATAGCAGTTTCTGTTCTTTACACCATGACAACAACCATTCATTTAAAGCAAAAAGTCTACTGAACCTTTCGTGTCCTCGTTGATACGTGGGCAGTGGTCCTGACACGATGATCGTCGCAGCGGGCGTCGTGCAGCGAACCGTCTCGATCAGGCTCCTGAAGTAACTCTTCAGCGTCTCCGTCTGCCGCAGCGTGGTGTCGTTAACCCCGGCGTGAAGCACGACCGCTCTGGGGCTCTCGTCGTCCTTCAGGATCGCGGGTATCTGCGCAGAAACATCGAGAACACGAGCACCAGGCAAACAATGAGTGTGCACTTTACCTTCAGCTAACGTAGCACTTACGTGTCGGACGATGGAGTCTCCGATGATCACAGCGTCGCTCGAGAGACTGATTCCCATAGTAGATTATTTAGCAGCGTGTGAACTACTGCCAAATGTATCTCAATGGGTCCTGTGCACAGTAGAAAAAGGCTACTGGTCTGGTTATGGAACAGCAAGTGGAAACCCTATAAGAGAAGGAGGCCATCGAGGTGGTTCCCTCCTCAAGACAGGGAGTCCGGGTTCTACAGCCGGTATTTCATAGTTCCAAAGAAGGATGGGGGGTTGTGTCCGGTCATAGATGTGCGGGTCTTAAATCGATAATTTATGAGACTGAAGTTCAAAATGCTCACGATCACGCATGTTGTAGCTCTGATCAGGTCCGTGGACTGGTTTGTAACAATAGATCTCAAAGATGCATACTTCCACATATCCATCCTTCGACAACACAGTAAGTTTCTGAGGTTCGGTTTCAGGGGCGAAGCTTACCAATAACGAGTACTTCCCTTCGGCCTTGAACGCTCACCCTGCACGTTCACAAAATGTGTAGATGCAGCTCTGGTTCCCCTGCGAATGCGGGGCATCCATATCGACGATTGGCTGATTTTAGCTCAGTCAGAGCAGGTTGCTTCTCGGGATCGAGGTGTCGTTCTCGCACATATGGGGAGCTGGGTTTGAGACTGTATGCCAAGAAGAGTCTACTCTCTCCAGTTCAGAGAACCACCTATCTAGACGTAGTATGGGATTTAACCGCGATGCAGGCACGACTGTCTCCTGCTCATAACGAGTCGATCCTCATCTCAGTCAAGAGAGTCAAAGAAGGCTAGTCACACACTGTCAAACAATTCAAGAGATTGTTTGGTCTGATGGCAGCTGCGTCCAGCGTGAATCATCTTGGCCTGCTGTACATGAGATCCCTACAGTGGTGGCTCAAGACCAAGGGATTCTCCCCGAGGGGTAATCCACTTGGAACTGTCAAGGTCATGCAGTGCTGCCTCCGTGCCTTGGAAATGTGGAAGAAACCTTGGATCTTGAATCAGTGCCCGGTGCTGGGAGCTCCTTGTCGCCATGTAATACTAGCGACGGATGCATCCCTTACTGGTTGGGGTGCGGTCATGAGTGGCCACCCTGCCCGTGGTTTGTAGAGTGATCGCCATCTGACATGGCATATCAATTGTTTAGAGATGCTAGCAGTTTATCGTGCACTGAAGCAATTCCTCCCAGACCTAAGGGACCACCATGTGTTGTTGCGCACCGACAACACATTGGTGGTCTCTTATATCAACCAGTTTATATTCCTGGGAACTAAATATAGGAGCAGACATACTGTCGAGGCAGGGGCCAAGGCCCGGGAAATGGAAGCTTCAACCGAGGTGGTGAAGCAGATATGGTCTCGCTCCTTGACGGCTCTCCATGGGAGATACCGATCAGGACAGACCTACTCTCACGGGTGCAGGGGACGATCATTCGCCCTCGCACAGAGTTGTGGTAGCTGTTGGTGTGGCCCCTGAGGGGCCACAACTCGTAGCATCTGGTCTCTCAACCAAGGTTGTTGAGACCATCCTCCAAGCCAGAGCTCCTTCAACGAGGAAACTGTGCGCCCTGAGGTGGAAACTCTTCACCTCATGGTGCAGAGATCGCCAGCTTGACCCAGCAAACTGACCATTTGGTTCAGTTCTGGAGTTTCTACAAGCCAGGCTCTCTGCAGGGTTGACCCACTCTGCGCTGGATGTTTATGTGGTGGCCATTGCGGCCTACCATGCCCTTCTTGATGGTCAGTCTTTGGGAAGACACTCCTTAGTTACACTTTTCCTCCGCGGTGCACTGAGGCTGAGACCTCCAGTACCGTCCCGCATTCCCCCGTGTTCTATTCTATGGCTTAGATATGCCAGTCACTCCAGGCACTTTAGTCCTCTGGTCCTAAGCTGTGCTCTTCGGATACACATTAGGCAGGGATTTGGTAGCCTGGCAAATAAAAGTTACGTATGTAACTCTAGTTCCTCAAGGGAATGAGACGCTGTGTCTCGAGGCCATACACCTGGCACCCCTGCCGGTGCTTGCTGGTACTAGAAGCTGATGCCAGCTGTGCGGCACATGCTCTTATAGCTTCCTGGTCACTTACTTCACCCAGCCCGTGACGTCACGCTCTTCCATTGGACTGATTACACACAATATTCAGAGTCGCTCACGCTAGACGTGTTACCTGTAGTGCTTCAACGCAGCATCTCGTTCCCTCTAGGAACTAGGGTTACATACGTAACCTTGAGACATTCACTACGATCTAGTTTTGGTTTCTTAATAATAAGCTTAATAACCACCAGTTTAAATTGTTTTGGGACGTGACTTAAAGATAACGACGAGTTAATGTTGCTGACACTCCCACTGAATTCTAACATACCAATATCCCGGTGTGATTCATTTACTCAAACAGTACACTGACTGTACTGCTGTGAAGAGAGAACTGAAGATTAACACAGAGCCGAGCCAGATAATGAACAAAAGACTGACTCGTTCACTTAAACTGTGTTCCGAAGATAAATGGTCTCACTGGTTTGAAACGACATCAGGGTGTGTTATTATTTACATAATTTTGATTACTGGGTGAACTAACCCTTTAAATCTGTCAGGCATCAGGGAGAAAGACAGGGCTTTTCTCATTGATGCCCCGATTTCGCCTTCTGGCCTGTTCAGCAACTCGGTTAATGCCATCGTCGACAGGTTTCAGGAGACGAAAAAACAGTCTGCAGCCTTCAGACAAAACTTCCTTCGACGCTCTCAGCCGAAGCCTAAGCCGGGCGACCTGAGGGCCGTCCTGCAGATGAAGAAGGCTTCAGCAAAGAGGCCCTAGCCAGCCTAGGTCCTATGCGAGCAGCCCCACCCATGGGGGGCAATCGAGGTCGCCTCCTCCATAGAGCCCGCAGGAAATCGATGTCGACTTCCCGCCGTTAAGTGCGCTTCGGCACACATCGGTTTCCTGTGAACACGCCCTGCACTGTCCTCCCCACAGGTGCGGCCAGGCAGCATTCACGTCTGTACATCAAGAATCATTTTCGGTCAAACCCTGTCGGAGATCCGCTTCAGGGGGCCATGAATGAATCACGATAAATACCTGAAGCCAACCTCGAGAGGCTGGTCCCCTTAGTAGAGTATTTCGGTGCATGGAAAAAAATCTCACAAATATTTCTCCTTGGGCTCTGCACATCATCCAAAAGGGGTACAGACTACAGTTTGGTTCCTACCCACCAAAGTTCAACGGGGTGGTCTGGATTGTAGTCAACCCAGAGCAGAGTCAGCTATTGGAACAAGAAGTAAACTCTCTGCTGGTAAAGGAGGCTTCAGGTTCAAAATGCTCACTATTCCCATCATTGTGAACCAAGTTCAATCCGAGGACTGGTTTGTCACGATATATCTGAAGGACACATACTTCCACATTTCCATCCTTCTATCCCACAGGAAGTTCCTGAGGTTCTCTTTCGGGGGCAAGGCGTACCAATATACGCCTGGCTGATTCTAGCCCAGTCACAAGAGCTGGCAGTTCCGCAATGAGATGTTGTTCTTGCCCACATCCAGAGCCTGGGGTTGAGACTCAACACGAAAAAGAGCATGTTGGCACCAGCCCAGAGAACCATGCTCCTGGGAGTGGTGTGGGATTCGGTCACGATGCGGGCACAATTGTCTCCAGCACGGATCAAATCCATCCTGCCCACGGTGACCAGGATAAAGCTAGGCCAGGACATCAGGAGTTATAGAGAGGGTTCATCGAAACCGCATCAGTCTATTATTTGTAGCCCCATTGTGGCCGGCCCGAGTATGGTTCTCAGACATAATATTACTCCTGGATGGCCCTCCATGGGAGCTTCCCATCAGGAGGGACCTGCTGACACAGGCAGAGGGCTCAATACTTCACCCTCAACCCGAACTATGGAAACTGTGGGTCTGACCCCTGAGGGGCACAGTACAGAGAGGCCGGCCTGTCAGCAAGAGTAGTGGAGACCATGCTCAGCTCTAGAGCTCCTTCCACGAGGAAATTGTATGGCCTAAAATGGAATGTTTTCACCATTTGGTGCAGAGAGCATGAGGTGGACCCAGTTAACTGCCCAGTGGCTTCAGTGCTGGCGTTCCTCCAAGATCGCTTCTCAGCTGGTCTTACCCCGTCCACTCTCAAGGTGTAGGTGGCTGCCATTTCGGCTTTCCGCGCTCCTTTGAGTGATGGGCCTCTGGGGAGACAGCCGTTGGTCATACGTTTCCTCCATGGGGCTTGGAGGATGAGACCTGCGACTTGTACCAGGGTTCCCCCTTGGGACCTGCTGGTGCTTCTCGAAGGGTTGATTAAGGCCCCCTTCGAACCGCTGGAGTCAGCTGAGACCAAGAGAACCTTTCCCTTCAGGTGGCTTTCTTGTTGGCCATTACTTCTCTGAGGAGGGTAGGAGATCTCCAGGCACTCTCTATATCTAACGGGTGCCTGGAGTTTGCTTTCAGGCAACATCAAAGCCAAACTACTTCCTAGTCCTCTAGAGCCCTCCTTTCAGGGGCCCCCTCACATTTTTATTTGATTTTACAGCCTGGACATTCCATCGACACCTGGCACCCTTGTGCTCTTGTCCTAAGTGTGCTTGTGCGCAGCTTCACACCAGGACAGGCAGGGCTCGTTGTGAGATAGTGGGTACTCGTTCCCCCAAAGTGTCATTTGATGCAGTTCAATGTTACCTCAAAGGGGAATGTCTCGGGTTACGACTGTAACCCTTGTTCCCTGAGAAAGTGAATGAGAACTGCGTCCCTTCATCACACCTCCCCCTGCCTGTGAGTGCTTGCTTCATCACAGAAGCTGTCTCTGTTGTGTGCCGGCGTTGGGTATGAGTGATCTAATATTTATGAGCCCAAACCTTAAAAATTGTTTTTGTTCATTTACTTTACATTTTTCTGGTTTAATCACGGTAAGATTTTCTCTACATTAAATTTATATTTTGATCTCACTATTCTGGGAACAGACACAGTCTTAATAGATTGGACAGCGTAAGTAATTCTATCATTTGGGCATGTAGAACAAAAATCATCATAATAGTTATTTGAGAATTGGCTTGTAGGGTCAAAAGTAATCAAAGATGGTAAAGTTTTCCTGCCCCAAACCTATCTAGTAAAAAAAGTAACAAAGAGGCCATTAGGAATTCCTAAAGGCACAGAAGTGCTGATATCGATCAAGGTGTGTAGGCCAACATGTGTATGCATCAGGGGTCTGCTAACAATCACACCTTCTGCCCAGTGGGTGAAGCTGTGCTCTGCTGATTGGTCAGTTTGATTGTCTCACATTTAGATTTTAGTTACATGGTCAAGGAAGGGATAAAAGAAGACTGTAACTCTTGCTCTGTCTCTTTCTATTTGCTCCCTCTTTTCTTTGCTGGAGCTCTCTTCTTAGGGCTCTGCCCTCTCTCCCTCTTTTTTCTCCCTCTCTCCATCTCTCTCTCAGGTATTGTACATACATGCTGGGTACTATCCTTCATCTATTTTCTAATCAATCCAAGTGTAACTATAACAAATTTCTGTTATTAAACCATTTTGATTATTAATTGTCACATATTGTCAAGGTTCATCTTGCGTCTCTGTCTGATTGTGTGTGTCTGTTAACTAGCAGCAGCTGCGTTAATGATTACCAGCTGCAACTCATTTGCGCTGCCTTTAAGTTTGGCTGGTTTCCTGTTCGTGTTGTTGGTTCATTGATTCTCATCTGTGTCTCTTGTCTTGTTGTGCTCTGTTCCTCAAGTTGGATTATTCTCTGGACCTTATTCCTCACCCGCTTGAGATTCCTGTGCTGGGCTTGAGTTACTGCAGCTTGAGCGATCTGGACCCTGTTCCTCACCCGCATAGGATTCCAGCACTGGGTTTGAGATTACTGCTGCTTGAGTGGTCTAGACGTGATTCATCTGGGGTTATACCATCGTCTTCCTACGTTCTCATTGCTGACTATCTGAGCTACAAATAAACCATTTTTACCTCACACTTAGATCTCGTGACTAAACCATTGTGACAGAACAAACCAACCAGAATCCAGCGAACTCAGCAGAAATATGAGACTTTTTAACGAGTAGTAACTCTGAGACTTTTTAACCAGTAGTAATGCCAAGAGGACCAGATGATGGCTACGGGTCGTGCTGTACAAGCCCTGGTTGCTCAGGTTTCGGAACTTACCACTCAGTTTCAGCGCTTCAAGTTAGAGACCTTTCTTCTCAGCAACCACCTGCGTCCAATCCACCAGCTTCCGTGGATCAAAGCACCCGTTCTCCTGAGCCTCGTCTACCACCATCAGCCTTTTATTCTGGGGAGCCCCAGTTGTGTCGCTCATTTTTGGCTAAATGCTGCCTCTATATCTCTCTTCAACCGTCATTGTTTCCCACCGAGGAGTCTAAGATAGCGTTCATTATAACTCTGCTCACAAGACGAGTGGCTCGCTGGGGAACCACCGTGTGGGAACAGAGTCTTCAGTGCTGCGCATCCTGTCAAGCGTTTTTGGAGAAGCTGAGGAGAGTATTTGATTGCGTTTTGATTGTACTTTAACCGCGGAGTGCGGCTGGAATTCTGAGGCACAGTTGGACATGTTTTTACACGGACTTTCGGACACCATCAAGGACAAGATTTATTACTCAGATTTACCTGCGGGGGTGTTTAAACTCATTGAGCTGCCTATTAATGTGGATGCCAGAGTAAGAAGGCATGTCCAACAGAAGACACTATGGAGAATCCCTGATGTCACTCATCAGAGCAGCCTATCATCAGTCACTGGCGAGAGTGCGTTCTCTTTTCCAGATCCCGAACCCATGCAGATGGGCAGGTCTCGCCTTTCACAGCAGGAGAAGCAGAGATGCAGAGAGAAATGTTTGTGCTTGTACTGTGGTGCCACCGGTCACGTCGTTCTGCACTGTCCAGTAAAAGCCGGTGCCCGCCACTAGGTAAGAGGTTACTGATGGGTGGAGCAACTCTCAATAAATCCTCTCTTTCGGTCACGCCACTTTACCGCATTTAATACCCCCAGGGGGCACTTTGAATATCTTGTTCTTCCTTTTGGTCTTTGTAACACCCCCGTGGTATTCCAAGCACTCGTAAACGATGTGTTGAGAGATATGGTAGATCAGTTCATGTCTAACTGGATGACATACTGATATTTTCTCATTCTCTCCAGGAACATGTTCAACACGTCAGGCGAGTGCTTCAGAGGCTGTTAGAGAATGGGCTTTTGTCAAGGTGGAGAAATGCGTTTTGGATGCACAGTCTGTTCCTTTTTTGGGATACATTGTCTCAGCCGAGGGGGTGCGCATGGATACCGACAAGATTCTGGCTGTGGTAAATTGGCTAACCCCAGAGTCTCGTAAGGCCCTGAAGAGGTTTCTGGGCTTTGCAAATTTTTACTGGTGGTTTATTTCCAATTTCAGCCAGCTAGCCACCCCTTTGACTTCCTTAACCTCCATCAAGACTGCCTTCAAGTGGTCTAGTGCAGCGGAAGTTGCATTTGCTAAACTAAAAAGCTGCTTCGTTTCAGCTCCCATCCTCATTGCCCCTGATCCTTCCCGGCAGTTCGTGGTGGAGGTTGACGCATCAGAAGTGGGGGTTGGCGAGTATTTTTCTCACCGTTGGTCCCCCACCGAGCATAATTATGACATTGGTAACAGAAAGCTGTTGGCAGTCAACCTCGCTTTGGAAGAGTGGCATCATTGGTTGGAAGGTCAGGGGTTCCTTTTATATTGTTTGGACCAATCAAAAAAATCTTGAATAAATCAAGTCTGCCAAAAGATAAAACTCTAGGCAGGCTCGGTGGGCTCTTTTTTCAGTCATTTAGATTTTTCTATTTCTTATCATCCAGATTCTAAGAACATCAAACCGGACGCGTTTTCCCATCTTTTTGATGTTTCGGATCGCCCATCTTTTTCCGAACCCATTGTACCGCAGAAAGTCTTTATTTCTGCAGTGACGTGGGACATCATGTCGAAGGTTCGCATAGCCTCGCAAGGCGCTGTTAGCTCGTTTGAGATCCTGGTCCCACATTTCGCTAGATTTCGTGTCAGGTCTCCCTCCTTCACAGGGAAACACAGTGGTTTTGACCGTGGTGGACCGGTTCTCGAAGGCAACTCATTTCATTCCTCTGCCTAAATTACCTTCTGCCAGCGAAATAGCGGTTGCTGAATTTTGTAAATTACTGGGGGTGACTGTTAGTCTTTCTTCTGGATTTCATCCTCAGAGTAATGGTCAGACGGAGAGGGCCAACCAAGATCTAGAATGAGTGTTACGATGTTTGGTTTCTCAGAACCCCTCCACCTGAAGCCAGCAGCTCTCATGGGTTGAATATGCACATAACTCGTTACCAGTTTCAGCTACGGGCCTATCGCCTTTTCAGTGTAGTTTAGGGTACCAGCCAACACTTTTTCCAGAATTGGAATCCGAAGTCGCGGTCCCCTCTGCCCATGCATTTATCCAGAGGTGGATCAATCTGTTCTTCCAGTTGGATTATTCTCTGGACCTTATTCCTCGCCCGCCTGAGATTCCTGCGCTGGGTTTGAGTTACTGCAGCTTGAGCGATCTGGACCCTATTCCTCGCTTGCATAGGATTCCTGCGCTGGGTTTGTTTTTAATGCTGCTTGAGTGGTCTGGATGTGATTCATCTGGGGTTATGCCATCGTCTTCCTACAATCTCATTGCTGACTATCTGAGCTACAAATAAACCATTTTTACCTCGCACTTAGATCTCGTGACTCGATCATTGTGACACATATAGTATTACTAATAGTGTAACTTAGTTACCACAGTGCATCAAAGCTATGATTCTAGCCTCATCAAATAAAATAATAACATGATATCTTTGCAAATCATTAGCTAATGATTACTTAGAGCAGACAACTGGAAATCAAAATGAATTGCTTCGACGCATTGTTGTATTTAACACATTAATTTACATGTTATTAAGGAATTAATAATTGATGACATTTTTTATTAATAGCAATACATATAATGCTTAACCTACACTCAAAAAAATGGATTTGTGGCACTGTTCATTTTACACAGATATGTTTTGTTAAAACTACAAAAATATATTTAGTTTTCCGCCAAAACACAATTGTATTGTGCTTAATCAACTTAAACTGTTTTATTTTCAATTTTACTTAATTATCAATCGTTAAACTAACGTAAAGGGTTTAATTTCGTCATTCAAAAAAAGGAAGTGATGATTTCCAATGCATTTGATGACAGCGCTGAGGAGAGCAAGAGGCAGTGGCGCAGCCAGGGGAGGGGCCATGGGGGCACTGGCCCCTCCTGAAAACTGATTGGCCCCCTAGTGTGCCCCCACCCTTCTACTTGTCTGTCACTCACAAATTCAAATCATAATCTTTCAGCCTAGTAAATAAATCATGATTGCGTCGCGATGCTTCTCAACGAGGACCAAGAATAGCGAGCTGCTTTTTTCCAATGAAAAAAAGCACACGGTAAGTTGATATATTTTATATTGCTTATTTTTTTGATTTGCGAGTTGTTGCAGTGCAACAAGTATTTGGTACTAACGTTAACGTATTTTGGTGTTAGACAAACCAGGTTCGATGACGATGTTATCTCCTAGAGCAGACCAAATGCTAATCATTATATTTACTATGCTCCTCTGATGCTGAATGTAAAAGGGGTTTACTGCGTTACGATTTACTTATTTTTCGGCCGAACGCGCCGATATAGGTGTGACGGCCCGAGTGGTGGCCGCACAAGAGCGGTAAAGTGGATGTATCCAGCGCACACACACATGCATACCTATATTTATACAAAGGACATTCATTTCAGAATGAACTTTATTTAAACTTCTTATTCATTTTCATTTGTTTCAGTATGATTGCATAAGTAACCACAGGAAACACAATTCATTCATTCATTCTCTATTTATTGTTAGGTTTGCGTAAGTTTATATTTACATTTACAATACATTGTGACTGATTTGAAGTGCACACGAATTAGTTATGTTGTATCTGTTATTTATATTTGTTTCTATTTTGAGTTTAAGTTTACCGGTGATCAACTTCAGCCATGGTCCGTTGCAGCCGCATCCTGGTGTGACGAAAAACAAGAGTCCGGCAGGAACACCATATTTAAGCTTATTGGTTCCGTCTGGACGTACCATTCACTGGGAGTTTCCGGGGGGGAGGAAGGAACGTTGATGTGTTTATTAATTGATTTATTTAGTTGTACATTTATGATATTTGATTACATTTTGCTTTCCTTATCTTTATTTACAATGTATCTCTGTTTGATTTGATTTTGATTCATGTAAGGTTATATGTTGTATGTAAAGTTAAATTGTTTCCCCTCTTAATTTGTAATGGGCCCATCCCTTCCTTTATAAACTGTTGCTTTGTTCATTTGAGCAGGTCAGTTTTAGTTTGTTTGTTTGGTTTTTGTCCAATTGTTTTGATCTCGGTTTCTGTTTGTTTATTTTTGTTGTAAGTGTGTAAAGTTATTTTGTTTTGGGGTTCAAATAAAGACCCATTTGTTGCGCAACGCTTGTGTTCCTTGTTCTTGGCTTCTCGGTCCCTCACAATAGGCAACAACGCAATTTAAAGCAATGGTTTAAAAAAAGTATAATTGCAATTCTAATAAAGTCATTATTGAATCATGCAGTCGATTGGCGACTTTTTTCACTTAAGTGAGGTGACGAAACAAATTGTATGATGTTTATCTAATGCTCCACACTTGAGACTTTTTTTACAGTCTATGGGTGAGACGCATGCAAAAACATCGTTTTTTTTACTCGTCAATTTTGAGATTTGGGGCTGTTGTCTTCAATAACATGTCTTCTTTCAGACTTCTGAAAAAAATATAGGTCTTTATTTTACTACACCTTTAGTCTTTTTGCGTCTGTAAATTTCTCATAAATTCAGTTGGCGTTCTAAATCACCATGGTGCTCCGCGATTGCTGTCTGCACCCTGGAAAGCTCTCTCTCTAGCTCTCTCTCCCGTACAATGTTCTCAGATCCAAATATGTTTTCACAGAAGTTATTGACAAAACGTAATTTGTTGACACCCAGAAACATTCTCAAATAAAAAAAAATCATACATAAATATTTAATGCATGATTAAATAGCAAAATAAATAACTAATACTAAAATAACACTGGACTAATTAAGCTATTCTAAACTGTTTCTATAGGATCCACATATTTTACATGTTAAACTAAAGCTACCTTTTTGAATGAGTAGCTATCTAACAAAGTATTGAATATGATATTTTAAAATCAATATGCTCAAGATTAATTAGCCTTGACATAAGTAAATTTTGTCTATTCATCAATGCAAATTTACTGCAACTGCTGCTATGCAAATTGAATGGGATGTGGATAATAAACAAAAGCAATGTATTATATTAAATGTATATTAGTTATATTAATTCATTAAATGTGTATTTATTTCTATGAATTATTAATTTTATTCTGCATTTATATAAATAAGGCTATTATATATATTATATAAGGCTATTATAAATAAATTCTATTATTATTATTTGTGAGTTGTACAGTATTCATGCATTGGAATCTTTTATTTATTACACTTTTTCTTTAGCTTTTGTAAAGTGAAAAGTTAATACAAATTGTATTTGATTTTTTGATTTAGAGCAACTTCTAATTACTATTCAAATATAATAGGGTATCACTGTTTATTACTCATTTTAAAGGTTACTGAACTCTTGAAATGATTTGGATATACAGTTCAAACAACACAAGATTGGCCCCTCTTTATTAATCTAAAGATTTTCTTGTGTTATTTCAAAGTCTTTAATTTCTCTTGGAGTTTCTGTTTTGGGGTGCTTTTGTTTTGCAGTCTAGTACTGTGTAATAGGTTTATTGCACTGTTAATAGACGATTTTGAGCGGTTGGGAGATGGGAAAGCGCACAACTCTCTGTAACGTATTGACTTTAGTATATATATACACTAGGGCTGAAACATTTAGTCGACATTATTGACAACGTCGGTGATAAAAAAAAAATTGTCGGCAAACGTTTTGAGTAACGTGCAGTTTTTATATCGTATATCTGCATAATGTGAAAGTCTGCAATAATGCAGTTTCGCTCCATCAGATTCGGATTAGGCTGAGAAGTCGCTGGCCCAGAGCATTGCTTCAGCTTCTGGTCCCGCTCTGTTTGTACGCAGAATATTAATCCCCTCGGAGATTAAATAGCTGTTCATATAATGTTATGCATTAACTGTTTATTGTATATTGGGGTTTGTGCAACTTTATGTTTGTGCAACTACAAGCTCACCGACGCCCTCCGTGTCAATCTCCTCGGAGAAAGAAAGGCGGAGTGTTAAGCCTGATGCTCAGGGGGAAGAACTGAAGCTCAGGCTTCCGAACCCAGGAATCGGGCAGATCTGAATGGTAAGGTAGGAGATAAGGACGTGCCCGTCTCCATTCTCTCCATTAGATCGATCTGCGAACCCAACGAATGCTGGCGCCACTCCGCCTCTGTGAAAAGCGGGACCGGTATCACGAGGAACGCTGGTGAAGGCTCCCACCTCGAAGAGAGCCCTCCGGGATCGAAGCGTCTGCATCTCCCTCGAGAGCCGACTCAGTGTTCTTCAATCCACGCAAACCACGCATTGACTGTTTGAATCGCCACCCGTGATGTAGCGTGGGCAGGGAGGAACAAACAATCTATAGCGCAATCTAGAATCGGCTTTCAAATGTTGTGTCTTTCCATTGCTCTTAGGCATTATGTTGTTTATTGGGACAGACAACAATAAATAAGACTCACAAGACAGACTTTAGACATGAAAAAGACGCGAAGCTGAAGTCAGGTGCCTTTATAGCTTCTTGGTCGCTACGTCACCCCGCCAGTGACGTTTAGCCTTTCCATTGAACAGATTGCACACACACTATTCAGAGTTGATCTTGCCAAAGACTTTTCCCCAAAGCGCTTGACGCAGCTCGAGTTCCTGAAGAGGAACTCATGATTATCTGTGCATTAGTTAAAGGGTTAGTTCACCCAATAATCAAAATTATGTAATTAATAACTCACCATCATGTCGTTCCAAACCAGTGAGACCTCCGTTTATTTTAGGAGCACAGTTTAAGATATTTTAGGCAAGGCAAGTTTATTTATATAGCACATTTTGTACACAATGGTAAATCAAAGTGCTTTATGTGGCAAGAAGCAGTCAGGTAGGGGAGCCGACCCACCAAAAGTGGATATACATCGACTACACCACCCAGTATATACCAGGACATAACAGCCCTACGAAAGGGCACACAGGTTCTTGGCCAACAGCCAGGGTGAGCATGGAGACAGAGAGTATAAAACACTTGCAATTTATTTACACACACACACACACCTGTAATGGTTCAAACATTAGTTTTTTTTGGATACAATATAAAACATGCCTAATACACAAGTCTACCAGTTACAAAATGACCAGGAAGAGAAAAATAACCAGCAGGGGCCTTTTGGATTATCACCTCACATCATACCACAAACCACTCAATTGTGAAAGGAATACAATTGGCCAAACACCACACTACCCCAAGTGGACACTGAAAGTATTAAACCCCCCACTTTAAAAGATCCAACTCTTAAAATCACATAATTAACTGGTATAAACTAAGACATTCATATCACAACAGTTAAATGGTTACACAACAAACACTAAAACCAAAGCAGCAGTGCAGTCATACTGATGTACATTCATCTTGAACCAAGGTACTGGAAACCCCTGGAAGTGTAGTTACACCTGCGAGAGAGAATTCCAATGTAGCAAAACGCATGGTTGCTTACCACACGAGACCACGGCTGCTAGCATGCAGATTGAAAAAAAGACAACAATAAAACCCCTTTATAAAAAGCAAATCCTCTTCTCAGAATTGGGAAACTAACCTGAAAAAGACCTACTTGCAACACCAACAGGGAGATGCAACAAACCTTATCCTTTCCACAATGATCTAGTACCCAGGATGATGCATCTTGAGTAAAT
Organism: Carassius gibelio; assembly: GCF_023724105.1. Taxonomy (NCBI): domain Eukaryota; kingdom Metazoa; phylum Chordata; class Actinopteri; order Cypriniformes; family Cyprinidae; genus Carassius; species Carassius gibelio. Next base: position 4,499,311 of record NC_068387.1, read on the forward strand.
CAAACCATTTTCTTTTTAATAGGATCAATCCCAACACTGATAGGTTCATTGGATTTAAACTGTTTTAACCAATGATGGAGTAGGAACACTGATAGGTTCCCAGGCTGACATGATGTCAACCAATCATATCTGGGCAAATACATTACCCTGCTACATTCACATAAAAGAAAGTAAAATAATAATGAAGAAAAACAATAACAAGAATAAACAAGCAATTTTAAAACTTAAAAAATTATTAGTCGGAGAGCTCTCAGTCCCTCCATTGAAACTGTGTGTACAGTCTAATGTCCATGTCCAGAAAGGTAAGAAAAACATCATCAAAGTGGTCCATGTGACATCAGAGGGTCAGTTAGAATTTTTTGAAACATCAAAAATACATTTTGGTCCAAAAATTGCAAAAACTATGACTTTATTCAGCATTGTCTTCTCTTCTGTGTCTGTTGTGAGAAAGTTCAAAACAAAGCTGTTTTTGATATTCGGTTCGCAAACGAATCATTTGATGTAACCGGATCTTTTTGAACCAGTTCACCAAATCGAGCTGAATCGTTTTAAACGGTTTGCATCTCCAATACACATTAATCGACAAATGACTTAAGCTGTTAACTTTTTTAATGTGGCTGACACTTCCTCTGAGTTAAAACAAACCAATATAATAATATATAATATAATATAATAAAACCAGTAATTCATTTACTCAAACAGTACACTGACTAAACTGCTGTGAAGAGAGAACTGAAGATGAACACAGAGAGGTGCGACAGGTGCAGCAAATCAAAGGTCCGGTGATTGTGATCGGGGATAATGAGTAGTGTGTGGAAGGACCCGTCTCATACGTGACACTTAATACTAAAAAAATGACATTTTTTATATGGTTACATTTTATTTTGATGGTACACTTAATCAATCGAATATAAGCGATTTTGCAACTACATGCCAACTAACTTTCATTAGAGTACTAGTATGCTCAAGAATGGTAGAATCTAGTATGCGTACTTGCAAAGACACTTATAATCGAATAGTTCAATAACTGCTAGTTGACATGTAGTTGCAGAGTTACATACCAACAGCTGTCGAAAGGATGCCATCAAAATAATTAAACTGATATTACAATAAAAATAGTCCAAAGCAAATGTGTCATATTACACATTCATCTGATCTGATATCTTATTTTATGGCTTTTGGAGAGAATTTTCTTTTATTATTAATATTATTATTACTACTTATAAGTGGTCTTTTACCACTTTAAGTAACATCAGAAAAATGGCAAGCTATGAGACTTATAATTCATCATACCTATGGGAAATATCATCCATTGTAAAAGTGGATGCAACGTGTTCATTGTGTTATAAATCATCATACTCTTAAAAACTATAACCACAAATAAGAAAATATTATAATATATTAAAACTGTTCTTATGAATATTCATGAGATGAAACAACATACTTTATGTTTTTTTATAATACATTATGCATTCATTGTAATTGCTTAAGGATACCCTCATAATGTATTATAAATACGGGCTTCATAAAAAAGTGTTACCAAAAGCTCCTTTCAAAAGCCTATTCTTCACAAAGCATTTGATTAGTCAATCATAAGAAATAAAATAAAAAATAATAATAAAAATGAGATGCAAAGAAATATCCAATCGTTAATGATTTCAGTCAGGTCAACGAAGAAGCACATCAATCGACAGACAAACAGTGATGTAATTTCAAGCTAAATATATATTTTAATAGATGTTAGGATACAATTATGCCCTCAAAAAAATGCCATGTAACCGGTTTGACAGTTTTACAGTTAATGTACAGAATGGAGATTGTGGATCTGAAATGCTTGAACTGATAAAACACACTTTACATTGCCATGTAATAAATGAGATGATGTTCAGTCGACCTTTGCTTTGTGTTAAGGTCCTGAACTCTGTTGTAAGACATGGTTTATGGGACAAAACCATTTTTACCAGCACAAATACACGGAGGTCTTCCAGACAGCTCTAAGATCCGAGTGCTTGATTGCGATTGCTTCAGCTTAATTGCAGCAGAACATGCGCACGTCATTGAGAGCGGTGTCGTCTCCTCTTCCTTGTGGCAATTCAACCCGTGTCTTGATACCACAAATTCCTTTTCCCAGACATGTTTGGCTCCAGCCACCCCAATCGCCCCATTTTGTGCCTTCACCCAGCAGGTAAGAACCTGAACTGCATTTGAACCTGGAAGAAATTTGCATGTGGCAACATTATGATAAAATATGTTTTTTTTTTTCAATCAATACTAACAAAACAAGGCAAAATAAATGCTTGGAACTTGTCATTTGACCAGAGTCCTGTTGAGTTAACTTAAGTGAAAAAAAAAAAAAAGTTTCTTTATTTATTATTATTATTATTATTATTATTATTATTATTATTATTACAGAGATTTTACTGTTGGGCAGTAACTAGTTACTAGTAACTAGCTACTGTAATAATATAACTTTTTACAGTAACTAGTTGTGACTAATTAATAATAAGATTTCAGTTATAATATTACAGTTACCATTCATAAAACAGTTAGTTACTCAGTTACTTTTGATTCCTCGACCCCTACTGATTTGAAATCTTTAGTAGAAGTTTGTGGGGAAGATACACAGTTACAACTTCTGTGGGGTGTGAAGGAAAGGTAATGTAACTAATAGTGTATAACATTAACTTTGCTAGAAAGTAAAAAGTAATTAATTAATATTAGTTTTAAAGGGAGTAATACATTAGATTTTGAGGTAACAAGCCCAACACTGATAACAAAATACATGTTTTAAATGCAATATATACAATTAAAAGCATTTTTGACCAAATCAGGATAAAGGATTTTCAGCATAGCACAAAAGCTGATGCTCACTGGATGTTGTTCGCGGCTGTGTCATCACCGCTTCCTTGAGGCTTTTCAACTTTCAGCTGAAAAGCAGTCAAGAATCCAGAAGGACACCATTTGATATCTCTCCAAACACCCCAGCTAAAGAAAAAACAAAAATAATTTTTTTTTTATTTTTAATAACATTCATTTATCTAGCTTCTGAAGAAACTGATTCTTCTTAACATAACAGCTCTTAATAACCACAAACCTGCTACATCGTTACTCTTTAGACTGAGCCCATTACCTGCCTACATCTGACCCAACTGAGGCGTAGTTGGTATATGAGCTTGCTACGCCATTAGCCGTATAAACACAGTGAAGCCGAATCCCGTTGAGCGCAGTATCATCCCCATCACCAATAGGATCTTCCACCTTAAAAACAAAACAAAAATAAACAACACTAAGATCAATTTGAAAGAGGAAAGGGGTCATCTTAACTCTGACATCCAGTATTCCTGATACAGCATCATTACACATTTTGGATGTCTCCTTTATTTGGCCCTTATCCCTATCTGTTTCAGGTCTTAAGAGTCTCTGCTAAAGAGCTGACGAGCTGAATCATGTGTGTTCAAAAACCTTCAGGAATAGGTCCATGAATGTGCATGGTCTAACCCAATCCATAGTCATTTTTAACTTCATGTTTCTTTAAAATTAAGCAGTCACAAAACTTGATTAGGTGCAGTTTCCTTAAAAATACCTGGAATTTAATTACTTACAGCAACTACAGAATTTGTTTATTCTAAGGGTTTGAACCTTCTTTTAACCTTTAAGCTGTAATGAAGTCAATTCTTAGCTTACCTTTAAACTAAAGCCTGCGGCGTACATTCCCATTGGACACATTTCCTTGTGACCCCATGACCCCCATACCCTTCCATTCGACACAGTCAGCTCTGATCTGTAATGTCTGTTGATGCTCCGCTCAGGACGTCTCACTCCAGACTGAGCGCTCACCTGCAGCCCAGTAATGACTAGCAGTGAAAACACCATGGAGATAAAGTGACGCATTGTTGCAGCACTGGCCTGGTCAATTCAAATACTGATGAAATGAATTAATTGATCAAGAAGACACAGAAAGCTTAAGGGAAATGGGTCATATTTATACAACACAGATTATACAACAACATCCAGGAAGCGCTGGACATCCAATCAAAGTACTCAGAGGTCAAACATGACCCTATATGGATATTAAGAAATATAACTACAGTTAAGATGTGTGTACGAGCATATGTGTGTACCAGTGTGTCCAAGATCTAGTTCTCATTTTGTCTAGGTGTGACCATGATGTGCACACAATGAAAGGAAGTTACACAAGTGACAGTAAGTCAAAAGTATCTTAAGATATAAGAAAAATTATATATAATATATATTTAATTAGAATAAGAAATAAGAAAGTTAACAGTCTTCTCAACTCATCTGATGCTTTGCGTGAAGAAATAAATATTTCATAAATATGCATTTTTTTATATCTTATGCAAGGTTATAAAAGAAAAATAGATTACGTAAAGCAAAAATCAGACCTTTAAGCAACAAAATGTTTATTCAATGGAAATATTTCATGGATGTTAAAGTTTCGTTATGGAACCATAAATGCAAACCTATAACCTTTATTTTTAAGTGTTTGTGATATAAATATGCACCCAGAAAGGTAATCGAGTTTATAGTTAACAGGGTTGACAGTATTACACTCAAATTTAATGTACACTGTAAAAACTACTACTACTAATTGCATTACTTTCACAGTAATTTACAGTAAAAAAAAAAAAATGTAATGTAAATTACAGTAAAATCACAGTTGTGTACAGTCATTTCACAGTTATTGATTTCACATCATTACTGTAATTTCACAGTGCATAACTGTATAAATATAGTTATCAGTTGTAACTTGAACAGTAATTTATTGTGTTTCAGCTGTAAAAGTAATGCAATTAGTAGCCAGTAATTAACTGTAAACTTACAATTTAATACAGTAATGCAATATGATGACATACAAGTAGTAAAAAAAAAGATTAAACAATAGTTTCCACAATTGATTTTATTTTCAATAAAATTGATACAGCAATATCATAACAAATGTTGCAAGAGTCATTGCATAACAGCGGGCAAGAGTCGGCAACAAGATGGCATTCAAAAAACACAGCTAGAGGTAAATACCAAAACAATAGGTAGAAGTGAAGGTCTTGACCAGAAAGGCAGTCCAACATATTCAGTGGCGATATGGCAAGTAAAAACGGAGAGAGCCAACAATGACCAGAGCAAATGAAAAAAGTAATACCATCAAACAAATAACATGACAACCCAAGCCCCAACACACAGGTTTCATGCGAGTACATACTTAAAGGAGAACTCCGCTCAATGTAAACATTGAGCTAATTTTTTAGTAAATTTGGAGTGCTGTCAGTACAGAGAACAATGACAAAAATCAGTGTTGCTTACACTTGTTATCCTCTTTTTAAAATTTGCACCCTGTTGACTTCAATGGGGCAATATTTTAAACCTGCTTTTACCCTCTTAACATCCTTGATGTGTCATTTCAAGTGCACAGCCAATGTGAGTGATTCCTTCAGAGTGAACACGAGTGAATCTGACTGCAGTAGATGTGAAAACTCTGAATTAAAATTAAGTTATTTCGGCCAGCGCTCATACCTGTATTTACATCCTGTTTTCGGTTTAAGTCCAAAGAAGTCGATTGTCAAGTTCACGTGCGTGATCATAGGTAACTAAACATATACTAAACAAAAACTTCATTTTTATTCATATTTTTCACATTTACTTCAGTCAGATTCACTCGTGTTCACTCTGAAGGAATCACTCTCATTGGCTGTGCACTTGTGATGACACATCAAGAGCCGCATTTCTGTCGGGCCAGTGCGAGCCAGGGCTTAAAGAGGGCCGGGTGGGGCTCATAGCCCCGGGCCAGTAGCACCGAGGCCAGAATAGCGCAGGGTTTCCAAAGTGGAGCTTGAAGCACCGCTGCACGTCACTAAAACACGCCCTTTACACGCCTCTCAGAACAACGTCATGCAACCTCAAAATTTCAACATCAAAGAGAATTTATCAGAAAACTAAGAAATAAGTCACTGGAACATGCACGATCACAAACCAAACATCAATCAAGTTATTTCAAACATTCGCTGCTGACTGAAAGTGAGTTTTGAGCTCAACTGATTTACTAAAGTGGCCCAAGGTTTTTGTCGGGCCAAAAAACCCTGGCCGTTGGCCCCGAGGAAGCCCCGGCGAGGCACGATCAAGCCATGGAAGTGACAGTGGAAACGCGACTGGTCCTGGCATGCACTAGCACGCCCGGTCTTAGCTCGATAGTGGAAACACGGCTAATCAAGGATGTTAAGAGGCTAAAAGCAGGTTTAAACATTGTCCCATTGAAGTCAACAGGGTGCAAATATTAAAAAGAGGATAACAAGTGTAGTTCTCTGTACTGACAGCACTCCAGATTTACCAAAAAATTAGCTCAATGTTAAAATTTACCGGAGTTTTTCTTTAACACAAAATCTAATTATGTTGTCATCCATTCAAAATCCACAAGTTTGCGCAGCAGAGAACAAACTTGCTGATTGATGCCTCCCTGCTTCTTCTTGGACTTAGATCCTGTATCAGGGTTGATGCCCAGGAAGCACCTAAGACCACAAAAAAAAAAAAAAAAAAAAAAAAAACATTTCAAAGTCTGATTCCCTATTTTTGTTATATATTTGAAAATACAGTCTAACATTAGAATATATTTTACACTGATTATTTTTCAATAATCCATTTAGTTTTTCTAATTTCCTATTTGACTCTGACCACAACAGCACAAGCTAAACACCTTAGGGTAAGAGGTGCTCATTCCTGTAGCTGGATATCTACCTTTTGTTGGATCAAACTGAACTCTGCAGGAAGGTAGATATCCAGAAATAGGAATGAGCACCTCTTACACAATGTGTTTTAAAAACAGTCTTAATTTTATGGACGGAAAGACAGCAGTCATGATATACAGTGAAATGGGATTATTAAACTTAAAAAAAGACAGTTTAAAGACATGCAATTGCACGTTTGAAAGTGAAAACTGTTGCACATCCACCAGGTTTGAGTGGTTTCAGAGCAGTTTGGGTAACACTTTAGAATAAGGTTCCATTAGTTAATGTTAGTTAACTACTTTCGTTAACATGAACTAACAAGAACAATCCTTCTACAGCATTTATAAGTCTTAGTTCATGTTAATTTCAACATTTACTAATGCATTATTTAAATCAAAAGTTGTGCTTGTTAACATTAGTTAATGCACTGTGAATTACCATGAACTAACAATGAATAACTGTATTTTCATTAACTAACATTAACGAAGATGAATAAATACAGTAATAAATGTATTATTCATTGTTTGTTCATGTTAATTAATACATTAACTAACATTAACTAATGGAACCTTATTCTAAAGTGTTACCGCAGTTTGTAATAATGTGCAGTACTCAAAGAAATGGTTAACTTAAAAATTAAAATTTGCTGATATTTGTTGATAATTTATATTTGTATTTTGGATTGTCATTCCATCATTGGAAGCTCCATTCACTTTAGCCCAAAAAGAAACCCTAAAAATCTTGAATTCTGTTCTGATGAAGAAATAAACTATAAATTATCAGCAAATTAAAAAGTTTTGGGGGAACTGTTCCTTTAATAAGTACTGTTTACATTGTTTATAATATGCTGTTGATGAATTTTGAGTTTACTTTATGGCATTTACATTTCTGAACATATTTTGCTATTCATTTTAATAATGGAGTGAGATTTTTTCAGACATGGAATGGTAATAGGAACATCTGTACCTAATCTGTTCACCGTGTTTTGCCTAGGGATGCAATGTTCAAGTGAAGTCTGTCTCTTCATCACAGTGAAAATACAATACATTAACAATTTAACACTGGTATCAGATTGGTACTCGGTATCGGCCGATAAAGGTCTTAAAGGGAGGGTTCGGAGTAAAATCAACCTAGGCTCCTTTGCACCATGACCTCGAGCCAAATACCCCCCAGAAGCCTTTTTACCCTTGGTTGAACATTATTAAAGTTAGAGCTTATTTAGAGATATCAGCCGGATGGCTTAGTGCAGGCGCTAATGGATCCTGTATCTGGTAAATTACCCCAATAATAATGCCCAGAATGATGCCAAACTTCTACAGTAGTACAAATAGTATGTAATCATAAAACAAGGCCTTTGAAAGTTTGAAAGTACATCAGTAGTTTATTTAAATAACACTTGCCTGACGGCTCATGCTACTGCTAACCCAGACGTCGACGTCACTTCAGTGGCTTGGGAAAAGCACGTAAAGGTCCTGGAAGAAAGCGCTGCATAAAGAAACTCAGAAATATTGGATGACCTGAAATTAAACCATAAATATGGAATCAATGAAAACTAAAACGGAAAAAAACTAATTTGGGGGAAAAAAAGCTGATTTCATAGGGCCTTACGTTAGACATTACCTTGGACAATCAAGCGAGGTGTGCTCGGCAATGGTCATCCTTTGGACTTAGGCAGCTGTGGCAGATGACTGTAAAGTAAGTTTATACAGAAAACATTTTTATAGATGCAACGGGGTGCAAAGTACACTGCCTTTGACTTTAAACCTTATATTCAGTAACAACTTTACTGAATATACATTAAAAGAAAACTTTTACCAATAATTGAAAAAGTGTTTGCAAAACGTCTCTAGGTTACGTATGTAACCCTAGTTCCTCGAGGGAACGAGACGCTGCGCCAAAAGCGCTTTGGGGAACGCGCCCAGCGTGCGCGACTCTGAATATCGTGTGAAATCAGACCAATGGAAGAGCGTGACGTCACCGGCGGAGTGACGTAAGCGACCAGGAAGCTATAAAAGCACGTGCCACGCAGCTGGCGTCAGCTTCGAGTACCAGCAAGCGCCGGCAGGGGTGCCGGGGGTATGGCTCCGAGACGCAGCGTCTCGATCCCTCGAGGAACTAGGGTTACATACGTAACCTAGAGACGTTCCTCTTCAGGAACTCGAGCTGTGTCAAAAGCGCTTTGGGGAACGAGTACCAACGCCGCCAGACTACCAAACCCCTGCCTAGTGTGTATCCGAAGAGCACAGCTTAGGTCAGGAGGACTGAAGCGCCTGGAGTGACTGGCATGTCTAGGCCATAGAATTTGACAAACGTGGAGGGCGTGGACCATCCCGCAGCGTTGCAGATGTCCAGTATGGATACACCTGCTAAGAAGGCCTTGGAGGCCGCCATACCCCGAGTAGAGTGAGCCTTGGCTCCCGACAGCGGGGGACGACCAGAGGACTCATAGGAAGCGTTGATAGCCTCAACTATCCAACGACTGATAGTCTGCTTAGAAGCAGGAAAACCCCTCTTGGGGGGACCGTAGCATACGAGCAATTGATCGGTCTTTCTCCACAGGGCAGCTCTGTGGACGTATGCGTCCAGCGCTCTAACTGGACACATACAATTTAGCTTCGCCTGGTCGGGCTCCCGAAAGGGAGGAGGACAGAAGACCTGCAGTACGACAGGTTGTGGTGTAACAGAGGGAACCTTAGGAACATATCCCGCTCGAGGGTATATGAACGCTTTAGTCATGCCTGGTGCATATTCAAGATAAGTAGGGGCCACAGAGAGGGCCTGAAGGTCTCCTACTCTCTGGAGGTTTTAAGTGTGAGATGTCTGTCTGAGATATCTTGAATAGGTTCAAATGGGGGTCTGCACATTGCCTCTAACACCACAACCAAGTCCCACGGGGGAATACGGGACCGTACTGGAGGTTTCAGCCTCAGCGCACCGCGGAGGAAACGTGTAACTAGGGGGTGTCTTCCCAAAGACTGGCCATCGAGAAGGGCGTGGTAGGCCGCAATAGCCGCCACGTAAACCTTCAACGTGGAGTGGGTCAACCCTGCAGAGAGCCTAGCCTGTAGAAACTCCAGAACTGTACCAATCGGGCAGTTTGCTGGGTCTAACTGGTGGTCTCTGCACCATGAGGTGAAGAGTTTCCACCTCAGGGCGTACAGTTTCCTCGTTGAGGGAGCTCTGGATTGGAGAAGGGTCTCAACAACCTCGGTTGAGAGACCGGCTGCTAAAAGTTGTGCCCCCTCAGGGGCCACACCCACAGCTTCCACAACTCCAGGCGAGGGTGAATTATCGTACCCTGCGCCTGCGAGAGAAGGTCTGTCCTGATCGGTATCTCCCACGGAGAGCCGTCGAGGAGCGAGACTAGATCTGAGAACCATACTCGGCCCGGCCAGAACGGGGCTACTAACAACAGATGGACCCCGTCCCGGCGCACTCTCGCCAGAACTCCCGGGAGCAGAGCAATAGGGGGAAATGCGTACAGACGAAGCCTCGGCCAGGTCTGTACCATAGCGTCCAGTCCCAGAGGAGCTGGATGAACTAGAGAGAACCAAAGGGGGCATTGAGACGTCTCTTGAGATGCAAATAGGTCTACTTGAGCCCTGCCAAATATTCTCCATATCTGCTTCACTACTTGTGGGTGAAGTTTCCATTCCCCGGGCCTCGGCCCCTGCCTCGACATTATGTCTGCTCCCACATTTTGTTTCCCAGGAATATATACTGCTCTTAATGAGAGGAGTTTGCTCTGGGACCACACCAGGATCTGGTGTGCCAGCTTGTACAAAGGGCGCGAACGCAGACCTCCCTGGTGGTTGATATAGGAGACCACCGATGTGTTGTCGGTGCGCACCAACACATGGTGACCCCTTAGGTCTGGGAGGAAGTGCTTCAGTGCACGAAAAACTGCTAGCATTTCTAGACAATTGATATGCCATGTTCGATGGCGATCGCTCCACAGACCACGGGCAGGGTGGCCACTCATGACTGCACCCCAACCAGTGAGGGATGCATCTGTTGCTAGCGTTACACGGTGACAAAGAGCTCCCAACACCAGGCCCTGTTTCAAGACCCAAGGTTTCTTCCACACATCTAAGGCACGTAGGCAACGCCGCGTGACCTTGATAGTGCGAAGTAGATTGCCCCTCGGGGAAAATCCCTTGGTCTTGAGCCACCACTGCAGGGGCCTCATGTACAGCAGGCCAAGAGGTATCACGTTGGACGCAGCTGCCATCAGACCCAACAATCTCTGAAATTGTTTGACAGTGAGTGACTGGCCTTCTTCGACTCTCTCGACTGAGATGCGGATCGACTCGATACGAGCAGGGGACGATCGTGCCTGCATCATGGTCGAATCCCATACTACGCCTAGATAGGTGGTTCTCTGAACCGGAGAAAGCACGCTCTTCTTGGCGTTCAGTCTCAAACCCAGCTCCCCCATATGTGCGAGGACGACATCTCAATGCCGAACCGCAGCCTGCTCTTACTGAGCTAAGATCAACCAATCGTCGATATAGTTGAGAATGCGGATGCCCTGCATGCGCAGGGGGACCAGAGCCGCGTCTACACATTTTGTGAACGTGCGGGGTGAGAGTGTAAGGCCGAAGGGAAGTACTCGATATTGGTAATCTTCGCCCCCGAAAGCGAACCTCAGAAACTTCCTGTGATGTGGAAGGATGGATATGTGAAAATATGCGTCTTTGAGATCTATTGTGACAAACCAGTCCTCTGACCTGATCTGCGCTACAACTTGCTTGATTGTGAGCATTCTGAATTTTAGTCTCATAACTGAACGATTTAAGACCCTCAAGTCTATAATCAGACGCAGCCCCCTATCCTTCTTCGGAACTATGAAATACCGGCTGTAAAATATGGACTCCCTGTTTTGAGGAGGGACCACCTCGATGGCCTCCTTCTCTAATAGGGTTTTCACTTCCTGTTCCATAACCAGACCCTGCCTGAGGCCGACTATTGTCTGAACGACCCCGTTGAATACTGGCGGCACGGAGCCGAACTGAATGCGGTAGCCTTTTTCTATTGTGTGCAGGACCCATCGAGATACATTTGGCAGTAGTTTCCACGCTGCTAAATAATCTACTAAGGGAATCAGTCTCTCGAGACTGATCTCTGGTGTAAGAGGCCCCCGCAGGGGCGGCGAGCGTCTCAGCCCCGCTACGCGCACGGGCGGAAGATACTGAGAGCGATGCCCGCTGGGACCTGCAGCGCCCTGGAACACTGGCAGGGTTGGCAGACCGGCCCCCAGAGGGCGCTGAGGGGAGACGGACACCGTGTACTGCGGTGTGTACCGCTCTACCCCAGCAGAGGCTGCCCTCTGAAACCCTGGGTTGTTGGCGTCAGGGTTTCTTGGCCGAGGACTTCTTAGCTTCAATGACCGCCCTAAGATCTTGTTTGGGCTGGGAAGTCCTCGGCCGAGAGACTCTCGTTCCCAATGCGGAGGAGCACGAGAGGCGACGCTTTGTTTCTGGGCCTCGCGGTACGAGGAGCTAGGGAGCGGCTGGGGCATCTCCCGCCCAGATGCCCCAAGGGAGCGACGAGGGAGGAACTTATGGAACGCCGCCGCTTGCTTGCGGGCCTCCTGAAACCTGTCGACTACAGAATTGACTGCGTCGCCGAACAGGCCAGTCGGCTGGATCGGGGCGTCCATGAGGCAGACCCTGTCCCGCTCTTTCATATCGGACAGGGTCAACCATAAGTGCCTCTCCGCGGCCACCATAGCTGCCATGGACCGCCCAATCGCTCGAGCGGTCTCCTTGGTGGCGCGGAGGGAGAGATCAGCAGTCCTTCTTAGTTCTGAAATGTCATGGGACTTGATCTCCTCTCCCTCGTCTAGCTCCTTGAGCAGATCGGCTTGGTACGCCTGTAACACCGCCATAGTGTGCAGACACGCACCAGCCTGACCTGCTGCCGCATACCCTTTGCCCACCAAAGCCGATGTTGCTCTTAGTGGCTTTGAGGGCAACGCCGGGGCCTTTTGAGACGACGCCGCACCGGGGGACAGATAGCTCGCGAGCGTCTGTTCCACCCGGGGCTTCGCTCTATAACCGCGCTCTCCCATCCCCACTACGTTCCCATAGTAGTCTGACGAGGGGATGTAGAGGCGGGCCGAGAATGGGCGTTTCCACGACCTGGAGATCTCTTCGTGCAGGTCGGGAAAGAATGGCAGGCCCCGGCTGGGAGGTGGCTGACTCGCGCGCAGGAAGCGTTCATCAAGCTTGCTTCTCTGCGGTTTAGCCGCTTTCTCGGCGGGCCAATCGATGTTTAACTTGGCCACCGCGCGAGTAACCACCTCCAAGAGCTCCTCATACTGCGGCGAGTGGGGTGGCAAATCCCTGTCGAGCGACTCCACATCAACCTCCTCGGAGGAAGAGAGGCGGAGCGTCGACCCCTCTCCCTGAGTGGAAGGAACCGCTGAGCGTGCTTCCGACTCTAGGGATTGAGTGCCTGATCTGGCAGAAGTGGAAGGAGATAGGGACTGGCCCGTCTCCATTCCCTCCACCAGATCCACTTGCGAACCCCACGAGTGCAGCCGCCGTTCTGCCTCAGCAGAAGCAGGACCAGCACCGCGGGGAACGCTGGCGAAGGCCCCCTCCTCGAAGAGGGCCCTCCGGGAACGAAGCAGCCGCACCGACATACGCTCACAGTGCAGGCAGTCGGCCCCCTCGAGAGCCGACTCAGCGTGCTTCGAACCCAGGCAAACCACGCAAAGGCTGTGTATCCCCACCCGTTATATATCTGGGGCTGGGAGGAACACACAGCCTATAACGCGATTTGGAATCGCCAGAATATTTCACTTTCGCCTTGCTTTTGGGCATTGTCTAGGAGCTCTTAAACTGGACAGACAGTTTATTAAAACAGTTTAGTAAATAAGACTCACAGACAAACAGTTTGACATTCACACACAGAGCGCTTGCTGAGAGACGCGAAGCTGACGCCAGCTGCGTGGCACGTGCTTTTATAGCTTCCTGGTCGCTTACGTCACTCCGCCGGTGACGTCACGCTCTTCCATTGGTCTGATTTCACACGATATTCAGAGTCGCGCACACAGGGCGCGTTCCCCAAAGCGCTTTTGACGCAGCTCGAGTTCCTGAAGAGGAACAAAACTTACGTCAGCCTCGAGCACGATGGCATCTTGTGTTTCTTTAAAGTATGTCCATTTTTTCCAGATATCCTATATGAAGATCGAAGGGGAGAATAAACACATTCTTAAAACACAAATAATAAAAGTACAAAGACGGATTAGGGGCCATTCACATATCGCGTCTTCTGAGCGCGCAAGTTCGTTATTTCCAATGTAGGCGCGCGGCATGCGCACTCATAATGCAAGCGATGCGGTTGCTTCATCCTTTCCCGTTTGAAACTCAGCCAAGATGAAGGAACAGCTGTTCATAGCTGTATATGTATACGTAACGCACACGGACTGCAGACGGATTATATGTGAAACAGGCGTTAGAAAACGCAGACGCTTCAGGAGCGCTTCTGCCCGAGCGTTTTCCACGCGTTTTTAGGCGCGATATGTGAACGGCCCCTTAGTCTATTTACCTATGAAGTGCAACCGAAGTAAAGTTACAGTCAAGAATCTCTCAAAAATGATATTTTCGTGGCATGTGCGTTGTCTTTGAATTGAAATTCACAGGAATTAGCTAACGTTATAGCTATTCAAAATGGATGATGACGCACTTTTTTTTCACTCAGATACGAAAGTCTACAAGAAAGAATACAATTTTAAAATGCAAATAATAAAAGTACAACGACAGAAATAGTACATTTTACCTCTGAAGCAATAACTGAAGTAAAGATAAAGTCAACACGGTAAATAATATCTCAGCAGAACTTCTCGTGTGCATCGTCTTCTAAGTTCACAGTGATAATGCAAAATGGATGACCGTGTCAAGCGAGCTACCCTGGGACATCCCGCCCATTCTTCAAGTTCAAACTTTGTAAAGTTAGCCATGCACTAGAGACTAGCCTATATTTTCTTTCAACAAAAAATTTGTTCAAAATTATTCACCTCTCTCCAAAGACTTAATAATTTTCGATTACATTCACTTAAAATAATTGCACAAAACATAGGATCATTAAAAAAAAAATTGCAAGCCGTCCTTTAACAAAACTTAGTAACAAAAACATAATTCATCATAAACAACTGCTGTAAAGCACTTTCTAAGTTTTTAAGGTCATTTTTCGGCTGCTTTCATGCCAATGTCAGGGATTTTCAACCACCACTATGAAACGCTAACTGCTAGCTGCCAGATCTCTAACATCGCATAAATAACTGCTTAGATGCATTTTTGTTTTAACTATATGCACTTTTTATTTACCTCGTAACTTACCTTTATACATCAGATAGTCAGATCGTCAGTGCCAAGAGAAAATTCCTGCGTCGTGTCGTGTCGTTGTGAGCTGGATCAAAGAGAGCATATTATGTCAGACTTATTAAAGTACGGAATTTTCGCTGTTGGAACGTTATGAAATAATTTCAAATAGGTTAAACGATTGCATTACTATTTTGTTGGAAGAATATTTTTTTTGAAGAGAGAGCATACTTACATGTAAAGTAGCCAGACTGAAGATGGCGCCTTCGTTCTCAGCTGAATAGGTATTTTTACAGTACTTTGCTGTCATATCACAGCAGATAGTTAATAGTCAGTGAGCGAATCCGCATTACTGTGATATTACAGTAAAACAATAAAAACATTTTTTTACTGTAAAAAAACACAGTTAAATATTGTGAAAGTCTAAATATAATACAATTAAATATTTTACAGTGTAGTGTTTCTGTAGAGTTCACTGTTCACTCCAAGGAAATGCATGAACTGATAAGACATTTACTTTACAGCGACTGATACTGCATTCAATCAAACATCTGATCATGTCAAGTGGTTCATGGTTCATGTTAGCTCATGTTTTTTTTTTTGTTTTTTTTTAAGTTAACTGCTTAAGTACTGTAATGAAGTATTATTACTTTTTTATATTATACCACTGTAAACAAGAAACTAGTAATTAATTGATGCAAACTGATTTAAATTCTTTTGTAAAGTTTCTCTAAATATACATGCAGTCATTCAATTGAAATTAGTTCATTGTTCATTTAGGTAGGTTCAGTAATTGTGTAAAGTCCATAAATTATGAAATGAGTTTAATTAATCTATAAAGAAGTTCTGGAAAAAACACTGATGCAATTATACAACTCAAGTTCAGTTCAGTTCTCGTTCAATAGAGTCTATGCAGTCAACTTAATAATAATGGATTATATCAAGTGTTCCCATCTAAGCCAGCCAATGGCGACAGCTATAGCTCCATCGGTGACAGAAAAGGAGGAAAAACCTTGGGAGAAGCCAGGCTCAGTTGGGGGCCCACTTCTCCTCTGACTAGACGGCACCAGCATGGTGTGGTTTAGTTCCAGGCTGCATCACAAATCAAAGTTTTGTGGACTGATATCTTTATGAATATTTCATCCAGCTCCTTCTGATCTTGAAGATCCGGTCCATCATTGCACAGTGTTCTGCCCTCACTGTTAGACTCAAATACAGCTATGCAGATAGATAAACTCCTCAACAACTGACAGGTGTGATGTCCTTATTTTGATCTATCCTTCTATTACCGACAGAGTGAAACTACAAAAGAAATAAATAAACAGCATGTAGACTGTATTTTAATGTATGTTCACATGTATCTATGCAAAGTCTGGCTAACATTTATCAAAACTAAAACTATCAAATATAATCTTGTTTAACATAAATGTTCATGAATATTGTCTTCAAGACTCATATTAAACATAAAATAGTCACAAGAAATGCTTTCTTGACAACAAAGAAGGATGAATGCAGATCACATCAGAAGTGCACACTCCCTTGCCTGACGTCCATAGGATGTCAACCTTAATTCTTAGGACCGTTGGCTACATTCATTGGAGTTGCGCAGCCAGTGGTGGACGAAGTACACAAATCAAGTACTTGAGTAAAAGTACAGATACATATGGTAAAGTATTACTCCAGTAAAAGTAAAAGTACTCCTTTTTCAATTTTACTCAAGTGAAAGTACAAAAGTACTAATTTTTTTATGTACTTAAGTAAAAAAGTACTGTAAGATAGATGTTTGCAATTTTATATAGGCTACTTAATTTAATTTTATATTAGCACATTTTTTTATAATCCTACTGCTCAAAATACCTTGGATTTTTTCAAAATAACCACTATATGGAGTCAAGATATATTTTTGTTGTTGATATGGACTAAGCTGATGAGAGTAATGTTCACTGTGAAGCTTACACTGTGATTTACCTGAGAGAAAACAGAGCTGACCATCTGATCTTTACCAGTAAGAACAAAGTATTTTAAAGTTAGTTGTTTTACAGAACATCAAAGTTACAGTACAGAGCAAAAGTTTGGACACACCTTCTCATTCAAAGAGTTTTCTTTATTTTCATGACTATGTAAATTGTAGAGTCACACTGAAGGCATCAAGGGCTATTTGACCAAGAAGGAGAGTGATGGGGTGGTGCGCCAGATGACCTGGCCTCCACAGTCGCCGGACCTGAACCCAGTCGAGATGGTTTAGGGGTGAGCTGGACCGCAGACAGAAGGCAAAAGGGCCAACAAGTGCTAAGCATCTCTCGAGGAACTCCTTCAAGACTGTTGGAAGACCATTTCAGCTGACTACCTCTTGAAGCTCATCAAGAGAATGACAAGAGTGTGCAAAGCAGTAATCAAAGCAAAAGGTGGCTACTTTGAAGAACATACAATATGACATATTTTCAGTTGTTTCACACTTTTTTGTTATGTATATAATTCCATATATAATTCCACATGTGTTAATTCATAGTTTTGATGCCTTCAGCGTGAATCTACTATTTTCATAGTCATGAAAATAAAGAAAACTCTTTGAATGAGAAGGTGTGTCCAAACTTTTGGTCTGTACTGTAAATATGACATGATAATAAGGCCTGAAGTTAGAAAGAACATTTTAAGGAAAAAAATAATAAAAGAATTTTCATAATGATTTTTTCCTTCTCAAATCTTGTCTGTGATTTAAAAACACCTATGGCCAAATGGGGTGCATCTCTTCCCACTGATAATTACTGTAGTTACCATGTTCTGAACATCACATCCTTTCTTTTCTAACCAGATATATATATATATATATATATATATATATATATAGGTGGCTGAATAAAAATATTTGGAGATTATTTATAAAAATTACATCAATTTAGCACCAACAAGCTTGTTAGCTAGACAGTTAGCATCAGCTAACAATATTTACTTATTTTCAGTACGATGAACATTCATGTCTGTCTACTCGTCTAGTTAATCCAAACAATATACATATGTATAACGTTACTGTCGATAAACAATATAAAAACAGACGTCACAAAGGACATTTTAATTAAACTGTTAACATTAAGGCAGCGGTGAATTTGAACGTGCATGAGTTATTGTATTTAATCTGTGTTATTTTATGGGTTTTTTTGTTGTTGTTGGTGGGTTTTTTTTACCTAGAATTGATGTGTCTGCATCGTCTGCACTCGAGCATTTCAGTGGGCTTAAATAGATCACTCTTTACAATGGATTTAGTTCCCAAACAACTGACAGTTTTGACCCAAATATGATTTTCAATTACAATAATTAATCCAAAATTTCGATATTAATAACTTACTTTTAGCAACATCAGATGCACGCGCGCTCACAAGATCTCCCAGTTCTTACTTCTGGGGACTCACACTAAACGGTTCATTTGAATCAGTGAGTGGTAGACTCCAGAACAGCTGCAATCGGATCATTCTAATTCCTAAACGAATCATTTGGTGTGATTCGCGATCCGATTTAAAAGTTTATTTTGAAAAGATTCAGTTCGTTCATGATGAATCAGACACTGCTTCTGCGTGTCGGAGCACATGATATTATAGGGAGTAACGATATGTTTTATGAAATGTAGTGAAGTAAAAAGTAAGATTTTATGCTTTGGAATGTAGTGAAGTAAAAGTAAAAGTTGCTCAAAATAAAACTACTCCAGTAAAGTACAGATACTTGAAAAATGTACTTAAGTACAGTAACGAAGTAAAACTACTCCGTTACTGTCCACCACTGTGCGCAGCAAAAGTACAGTATATGTAACTGGTCTCAAGAAATCTTGACTGGGGAAGGTATTGACCACAACTCCCATTGGCCATTGACATCTTTTGGCTTGGTTGTCTTTTGGAAGTACAAGATCTCCTACTTGTAGATTTGGCCTTTTCATCTGCCATTTTCTTCAATCTTGCAATGATGGCAAGTACTGAGTTCTCCAGCGGTTCCAAATTACATTAGAAAGATGCTGTAGAAAATCCAGTCTTCTGGTTAAGAAGTGTAGCAGGTGTTAAAATGAAGGGACAGTCGGGATCAGATGAGACAGGAATAAGAGGTCGAGAGTTTACGATAGCTGTTACTTCTGCAAGAAGGGTAATAAGAACTTCATGGGTCAGCAAATTAACTGAGTTGGCAGTCAACATTGAGTTGAGAATGCGCTTCACAATCCCAATCATGCACTCCTAACTTCCTCCCATGTAAGGAGCATGAGGTGGGTTAAAGACCCATTTGCCTTCATCTTGTCCAAGAAATCTTGTATCTCCGGGTTATCACACTGGTTTGAGGTTATACAAAGCTCCTTGCATGCACCCAGGAAGTTGGTTCCACAATCAGACCTGATTTGCTTTACTGGTCCATGAATGGAAATGAACCGTCGTAAGGCGTTGATGAAACTGGATGACTCCATTGACTCGATTACCTCGATAAGGACGGCCCTGGTACCCATGCAGCTAAAAATGACGGCCCAGTGCTTACTATTGGCAAGACCTCCATGTGTTCGACGAGAACTGATAGTCCAGGGTCCGAATACATCAACGCCAACATAAGTAAATGGTGGGCAGACAGTTACAAGATCAATTGGTAGGTCAGACATCTTTTGGGTTTCTGTGTTCGACCTCAGTTTGCGACATTTGACGCAGTGGTGGATGATGGAGCTTATGCAATGTTTTCCGTCAACAATCTATAATCCGGCCATTCTTACAGCACCCTCTGTGAAATGGCGTCCCTGATGTTGTACTTGTTGGTGATAATGCTGTACCATTAGTGTAATCAAGTTGTGCTTTCCTGGGATGATGAAAGGATATGTTTCATAATTTTGCATGTCGGCTTGTGAAAGACGACCTCCAACTCTAAGGCAGTCAGCATCATCTTTATGTGGCGATAGGTTTCTGAGAGGATTTTGCTTTGATATCTCTTTCTGGGCTTCGATGCATGCAAAGACTTCAGGATAAGTCTTGTGTTGATGACAGCTCAGAATAACTCTTTTTGCTTTCCTATAGTCCTCTGGGGTGATACTTTTGCAAATATGCCAACCTTGACACTTGCTTCCATAAGCATTTCCCTTGTAGCATCTGGTGATATGAACAAGTCTCGCTATTGCTCTAAGCAGTGACGTCCAAGTTGAGATGGACTCAAAGCGACTTGGATCTAGTCTGTGAGATGAGTAGCAAAGGCCGTCATGGTAGGGTGAATCCCGGGGTCAGAGTCTGGATTGAGTAACTCAAAACACCACTTGGTTTCTTTTGCGCGTGCACTTGTAGCAGGAAATCTGCTCCTTTGAGCCACATGCTTGAAGTGTTTGCTGGAATGGACCTGGAAGCTATATTGGCTGGGTTTAAATCTGTCTACACTTAATTCCATTGTTCTGGGCTGCATGATTTTCTAATCCTTTGAACTCGGTTACACACTTAGACATAGAACCTCCTGGATTAATTTAGTATGTATCCAAGCACTACCTTGCTGTCTATGAAGAACCTTGTACAATGGAATGGAACATTGATCTCCTCTGAAATCAAGTCTGCATTCTCGATGGCAAGAGAAGTTGCACATAGTTCCAGCCTCTGGATAGTAATCTCTTGTTGTGGGGCAAGTTTAGCTTTGCCAAACACAAATCTAAGTTCGCTCTTACCTTCTGTATCTGTGACCTTTACATAAGCTATGGCAGCAATAGCTTTGGTGGATGCATCACAGAATATACAGAGCTCCCTTTTGGCTGCACCACAAAAGGATATGAATGTGTACATTCTTTGTATTCTGACTTGTTCAAGATACTTCAGGGATTCCTTCCATGTACTCCATTCTTCTTGCATTTGTTCTGGAAGTGGGTCATCCCATTCACCTGCATCCATTGAAAGCTCTCTCAAAAGGGCTCTGCCTTTGATGCTGACTGGAGCTGTGAAACCTAGAGGGTCATACAAACTGTTAATGATGAAAAGTACCCCTCTGCAAGTGTAGGGCTTCTCAGCGGTAGACACTTGGAAGGTGAACTCATCTGCTGCAATGTCCCAGCTTATACCAAGACATTCCACAAGATGTTTTGTTGTATTGTCTCTTTTTTCTTGATTGATTGGTTGTTGCCGAAGACGTGTACTGTCATTCGATGCGCCACAATTGGTTGTTCCATGTTGTTTTTCTGGTGCCAGAGAAAATTCAGTTCTGAGTAGAAAGTTCTGATGGTCCTTCCTGACCTCAAAGCAATGGAACATTTGCTTAAAATCAGCTGTTACAGCTACCTTCTCTTCACGCAGCCGCATGAGCACTCCCAGCAGGCTGTTGTTGAGATTCGGACCGATAAGAAGGATGTCATTGAGGGAAACTCCTTCTAAATTACATGCTAGAGTCGAAGACAACCCTTATTTGGTCTGGCTTGTGGGGGTGATACACTCCGAAAAAGGGAAGATACAAACAAGAAGATACTCTTCTTTTCCAGTAAGGGTTGGCACTATTTCTGCATGACCATTATCAAAAAGGGTTTGCATGAATTCCTGGAATGGACTTTTCATGTGAGGACGTTTGTTCAGCATATGACGAACTGAAGCTAGGCGCTGGATGGCTTGCTGCTTGTTATTGGAAAGGCGTGGCCTAGGTGAACGAAAGGGCAGTGGAGCAACGCAACTATTTGTATTGTCCTGATAGACTTCCTTATTCATTATCTGCAGGAAGGCCACTTCTTCCTGACAGTAGCCAGGTCTCTCATCCAAACTTGTTTGTTGGAACACGGTTTCTCCGATGGACGTGTACTTGGTATGGTTTGGGAGAATGACCCTGTTGTGGCTTTGTGGGATAATGCATTCCTTTACTTGGATGAAGCTCTTACATTGAAGGAAGTGTCCAAAGGCCATTGTCCAAAATGTTCGTCTTGAAACGCTTGCCTGTACGGGTTTGTGAGCTCCACCCAAGCAAATGTTTCCAATAATCACCCATCCCAGAGCTAGCTTCTGAGCAAAGGGTGCATTTGGAGGTCCATTGCATTGGTAAAGAACTTTGTGAGCTTGAATAACATCCCTACCAATGAGAAGCAGGATCTTGGCTTCAGGATCAACATCTGGAATGTCGGATGCAATATCTTGGAGATGAGAATGATTACGAGCAGCTTCAGGTCTAGGAATCTCATTGCGATTGTCCAGCAGCATGTTACATTCGATAATTGTTTGGAGCTTAAGTTGTGACTTGCTATTCACAGATTCGACAATGAAGTTGTGTGCTCTCCTCCCCATAGCTTCCTCAAGGCTTGCACAGGTTATCGGCTTGTACGGGAATCAGTCTTTGGTAATGCCAAACGTATCGAAGATTGAAGATCTGGCAAGTGACCTGTTGCTTTGGTCATCCAAAATAGCGTAGGTTTTGAGTTTCTTCTCAGGGAAGCCCTATGAATAAATGAATACAGGACTGATCTTGCTACATGAGTGACTTTCAACTTCACTCCCACAGACTTGCATACATGTAGACGTGGCCATAGGTAAAACTATATTGCACTCCCCGCCGTTGTTGGAAGCAGGCTCTGTGGTTGCCCAAGGCGAAGGACCAGGGTGAAGAGCAGTAATGTGTGAGTTGGAGTTACATTCTTTACAAAGGGTGTCGGCTTTACATATTTTTGCCTGATGATTTGTGGATGCGCAACATCGGAAACATATCAGATTCCACTTCAAATAGGCCTTACGCTCCTCCAAAGGCATTTCTCTAAAAGCTCTGCATTTTTTAAGTGTGTGAGGTTTTCTTGTGAATTGGGCATTCTTTATTTGGGTTGTGAATGTTTGTTCCTGCAGTTGGATTTTGCTCGGTGCTGACCACTTCAGTCTTGTTGACTGAGATTGCTTCTCTCTTTCTCTGCTTTTCCTGAAACCTCATCTTAGTGGGTACAAGACCGGGTTGCACTGAACGCTTAAAGCTTGGGTCGTTGCAAATGAAAGTTTCTGCACAGGAATGCTTTGGGAAAGTTGAGAAACATCTTTATGTTTGTCTGCACTTGGGGGTAGATGGACGTACTATGTGTCCATACACTGGCCTGGTTCTTATTTTGGTGGCTCATATGGGACAGTTGTTGCTAGAGTATCATTGTGCTTTATGTTGTGCTCTAAGTGGAATTGAATCTGCTTTTAGGATTTTTTGATGTTTTACATAGTCGCGAATACTTTCTGTGGAATCTACCTTCGCGGAGCCCGATGCAGATTTTTCTTCTAGATCAGTGGCCGCTTTCTCAAAGACATACGCCTTTACTTTGTGCGGCTTCTGCATCACACTGCTGTTGTAGTGCTTGAAGTCAAGTCAAGTCACCTTTATTTATATAGCGCTTTAAACAAAATACATTGCGTCAAAGCAACTGAACAACATTCATTAGGAAAACAGTGTGTCAATAATGCAAAATGATAGTTAAAGGCAGTTCATCATTGAATTCAGTGATGTCATCTCTGTTCAGTTAAATAGTGTCTGTGCATTTATTTGCAAAGTCAAGGATATCGCTATAGATGAAGTGATCCCAACTAAGCAAGCCAGAGGCGACAGCAGCAAGGAACCGAAACATCGGTGACAGAATGGAGAAAAAAACCTTGGGAGAAACCAGGCTCAGTTGGGGGGCCAGTTCTCCTCTGACCAGACGAAACCAGAAGTTCAATTCCAGGCTGCAGCAAAGTCAGATTGTGCAGAAGAATCATCTGTTTCCTGTGGTCTTGTCCTTGTGCTCCTCTGAGACAAGGTCTTTACAGGGGATCTGTATCTGGGGCTCTAGTTCTCCTGGTCTCTGTTGTCTTTCAGGGCAGTAGAGGTCCTTTCTAGGTGCTGATCCACCATCTGGTCTGGATACGTACTGGATCCGGGTGACTGCAGTGACCCTCTGATCTGGATACAGACTGGATCTGATGGCTACGGTGACCTCGGAATAAGAGAGAAAAAGACAAATATTAGCGTAGATGCCATTCTTCTAATGAGAAGTACATAGGGTGTTGTGGGAAGTGTGTAACCTAATTAATGCAGCCTAAAAATCGGATTTGGATATTAAAAGCATATTAATATGTTATGTGTAAGCCAGGTTAAAGAGATGGGTCTTTAATCTAGATTTAAACTGCAAGAGTGTGTCTGCCTCCCGAACAATGTTAGGTATGTTATTCCAGAGTTTAGGCGCCAAATAGGAAAAGGATCTGCCTCCCGCAGTTGATTTTGATATTCTAGCTATTATCAAATTGCCTGAGTTTTGAAAACGTAGCGGACATAGAGGATTGTAATGTAAAAGGAGCTCATTCAAATACTGAGGTGCTAAACCATTCAGGGCTTTATAAGTAATAAGCAATATTTTAAAATCTGTACGATGTTTGATAGGGAGCCAGTGCAGTGTTGATAAGACCGGGCTAATATGGTCATACGTCCTGGTTCTAGTAAGAACTCTTGCTGCTGCATTTTGGACTAGCTGTAGAATTTAGCAGTAAGAAATTACTCGTCATCCAGTTTTTTATATCGACTATGCATTCCATTAGTTTTTCAAATTGGTGTGTTTCACCGGGCCACGAAGAAATACAGTATAGAGTATCATCAGCATTATAGTGAAAGCTAACACTATGTTTCCTGATGAGATCTCCCAAGGGTAACATATAAAGCGTGAAGAGTAGCGGCCCTAGTACTGAGCCTTGAGGTACTCCATATTGCACTTGTGATCGATATGATACATCTTCAATCACTGCTACGAACTGATGGTGGTCATATAAGTACGATTTAAACCATGATAATGCACTTCCATCAATGCCAACAAAGTGTTCAAGTCTATGCAAAATAATTTTGTGGTCAATTGTGTCAAACACAGCACTAAGATCCAATAAAACTACCAGAGATACACCCACGATCAGATGATAAGAGGAGATCATTTGTAACTCCAAGGAGAGCAGTCTCAGTACTATGATACCGTCTAATTCCTGACTGGAAATCCTCACATATACCATTTTTCTCTAAGAAGGAATATAATTGTGAGGATACCACCTTTTCTAGTATCTTGGACAGAAAAGGGAGATTCGAGATTGGTCTATCATCAACTACTTCTTTGGGTCAAGTTGTGTTTTTTTGATGAGAGGCTTAATAACAGCCAGTTTGAAGGTTTTGGGGACATATCATAATGAGAATGAGGAATTTATAATAGTCAGAAGAAGATTTATGACTTCTGGAAGCACCTCTTTTAGGAGCTTAGATGGTATAGAGTCTCACATACATGTTGTTGGTTAAGATGATTTAACAAGTTTATACAATTCTTCCTCTCCTATAGTAGAGAATGAGTGGAACTGTTCCTCAGGGGGTCTATAGTGCACTGTCTGATGCAATACTGTAGCTGATGGCTAAATGGTTGCAATTTTATCTCTAATAGTATCGATTTTAGAAGTAGTTCATAAAGTCATTACTGCTGTGGTGTTGGGAAATGTCAACACTTGTTGAGGCTTTATTTGTCATCAATTTAGCCACTGTATTGAATAAATACCTGGGGTTATGTTTGTTTTCGGATCTAGCAGTTTTTAATGCTTTTCTGTAGGATAGGTTACTTTCCCGCCAAGCAATATGAAATACCTGTAGTTTTGTTTTCCTCCCTCAGTTTATAAACCGTACTCACAAATTCATAAACTGTTCCCTGGGTTTAACAAATCGTTCCCACGGATTAACAAACCGTGCCCACGAATTTCCAATCCGTGCACTCAGATTTTGTAAAGGTTTCTCAGTGGGTGCATCACTGAGTGGGGAGAACCTGTTAAATGTTTTGATCGGAACAGAAGAGCGGTGTTTTGACCCATGACTATGCTGCCTCACTGTCACCCAGTTGCCCTGCTGCAGGGGCTCTGTTGCCGTAACCGGACAATGTACAGGAATCCCTGAGCTAGACACATCCAAAGCCATATCTAGAGCCCTAACATTCTTACTGTCCTCGATTAAAGTTTGGATGCGTGTCTCTAATTCTGAAATCTTCTCTGTCAGCCTAACTATTTCCCTGCATTTATCACATGTGAATCCCTCATCTGTGACAGAGATAGATAAACTGTACATGTGGCAAGAGGTGCAAATAATAATAGCAGGAGAAGCCATTACTCACCGTGCTTGATGAAATATTCTTACTGCGGTTGTTTGATGAACTTGTGAAAAACTGGAGCGAGAGAGAGGAGAGGAGAAAAGAAAACAGCGATAGGTTTGAATGAAAATGCAAATGACAAGCTAACGAGTGCTGAATTAATCTGATAAGATTGATCGATAATATCAGAAATATGGTGTGAATTAAGTTATATTTGATCACTTTAAAAAACAGAGAATGATAGTAAGATAAAGATTCTAGAGAAAAATAAAAACAGCTACACGAAGCTACGATTAGCAACAGAAGGCCAACAGGAAGTAGAGAAAACACTGTCCAACAGCGACACCGCAGTCCAACCATTGCAAACTCGAATCAGTGATTCCTCTGGATTGTCAATCACTTTGGAGGTATGTACATGCTGAAGGGGAGGAGGAGTCCTCTCGGGAGTGGACGACTGTGATCAAAAGGATGAAACCATCTCCAGAAAACCTCAATACCATCAAATTGGGCATGGAGAAAACATACAGTAATTATAAGGATATTCTTAAGGCATTATAATGAATGCATAATGAATTATAAAAAAAAAAAAAAAAAACATGTTATATCAACTCATGAATAATCATAACGACAATTATAATATATCATAATACGTACGTATTTGTAGTTATACGTTTAAAAGTATGATTATTTATAACACACAATGAATACTATATTAAATCTTCTTCATTTGCAGTTTAATGGACTGTATCATATTAGATTAGATTAGATACAACTTTATTGTCACTGCACATGTAAGGTACAAGGCAATGAAATGCAGTTAGCATCTAACCAGAAGTGCAATAAGCAGTAAGTACAGAATATACAAGGTCTACAATATGTACAATAACTATACAGATAAGTTTTATGGACATCATTTACAGATTTTAAATACTATCAGCATGATATACAGATAGGTGTGCTATGAACATACTATACAGATGGATTTTAAGAGTGTATATACACTATAGGCAGAACTATGAACATATTAACAATTTACACAATTGCAATGGACAGTAAAGTGCAAAGAAAATATTTCAGTGTGCAAATGGACTCAGAGTTTCTGAATGAACAGACAGTAGTGCAAGTAATAAGTTTACAGTTTTGTTGTTGTTGTACATGAATAAATCAGTCAGATGTAGTGGTGAAGTGAAGCGCCTCCCAGAAGGCAGGAGGTTAAACAGTCCTTTGTCAGGGTGAGAAGAGTCCATGAGAATGCTGAGAGCTCGACATAGACAGCGTTTTCTCTGGATGTCCTCAAGAGCAGGAAGTAGTGTCCCTGTGATGCGTTGGGCAGTTTTCACCACCCTCTGCAGTGCCTTGCAGTCAGCCACTAAGCAGTTTCCATACCAGACTGTGATGCAACTGGTCAGGATGCTCTCGAACGTACACCAGTAAAAGCTCACCAGGGTGGCTGAAGACAGCTTCTTCGGTGGCCTGAGGAAGTAGAAGTGCTGGTGAGCCTTCTTGACCAGGCTGGAGGTGTTTGTGGTCCAGGACAGTTCCTCTGAGAAGGTGGTTCCCAGGAACTTGAAGCTGGAGACACGTTAAACGACCATCCCGTTAATGTGGATGGGGTCATGCGTGCTTCCTTTCTTCTCCCTGAAGTCCACAATGAGCTCCTTTGTCTTGCTGGTGTTAAGGAGCAGGTTATTGTCAGCGCAGTGGCTAGGTGCTGTACCTCTTTCCTGTAGGGAGTCTCATCGTTGTCACTGTGATGGCCGAACCTGTGGCCACACATTGATAAGGGTAACATCAACGCATTCATTCACGATACATATATTCATTTACATACTGATAGTTATTTTCTTCCTTTTTATTATTCATTTATATTTGAATTTATAGTATAGGATTTAAGGTTTATGTATAAGAAAATCACTACACAGACTTTGTTTGACAAATTGCAAAGCTTTATTTATACATGTTAGTACTTCGTTCGTTGGTTTGGAGTGCACACTTACTGGCTTGCGTTGTACTATTTCTGTTTCCTTATCTTTGTTTCTATTTGAGTTTAAGTTACCGTGGCATGGAGGTTGGATGAATGGCGTTGACTCAGGTGTGCGTCTTTCCGTCATCGCGGTCTTGACTGACAAAAGGCTGAGGCGCGTGCGGCAGTCAATATTTATGGTCTGAGCATTCCACTGGACGATACCAACTGGATGCTATGTCATGGGGGGGTGAAGAAATGAAGTTATATTTCTGATTGGTTCCAATTTATTTTTATTATTAATATTTGTTGTTTTGTATTATTAGATTGTTTTGTTTGTTACTCTATTTACTTTGATTAGATAACTTGTAACTAATTTGTTGGTTTATAAAGTGTTGATTGTATGTTTTCCCCTGTCTTGTTTAAGTGAGCTCACCGTCTGTGATAAATACCTGTCTGTTGTCTCATTTAGGGGGTTAGTTTTGTTTTGTTCAGTTCTTCTTAAGTTTCGTTATATTGAATTAAAACTTGTTTTGTTTACTTTATTAAAGTCTAGCTAGATTATTTGTTAGAACAAGTTGATTTATTTTGTAACTGAGACCTTTTTCTTATTTTTGGGTAAAATAAAACCTTTTTTTTGTTGGCAATCCTGTGTCCTCGTGCCTTACTACTTGGCGATATCCGACATATTGTGGCAGCGGTGGGATAAGCCAGTAGAGGACACAGGTTTTTGTTTTTTTTCCCCCCTCTTGTTTAATTATATTTTTTGAGGAGTTATGAGTCGACCGCCAAAGAAAGGAGTTCCTAAGCTTGCTCCAACTGAGCGAGAAGAAAGAGATGAGGAGAGGACTATAGACGAAGAGGTGTTTGATGGGGAAAAGGAGGCAGCAAGTAGAGAACCATCATTGGGTGATTTGACTGGCCTGTTTCAAGCCCATATGGCGAAAATGGATGTCCGGGAGGCAGCAAGGAAGCAGGAGTATGGAGAACAGGAGCGACGATTTAGAGCTCTCCAACATCAATTCAGCTTATTACAGACTGAGGTTCAGGCTCGTACCTCCTTTACTCCTGAGCCACGCCCGACCAATTTAGATTATCTTGATGGCCAGGGTGGAGATGCAGATCCTGGAACCCGACCTTCTCCTCACCAGTTTACCTCCCACACAAGGGATGCTGACCCTAATGTTGATTATTCTGGACCAATGTGGCCTCGTGAACCTCGACTGGAAAGGTTAGCTGACTCTGATGATATAGAGCATTTTTTAATAACTTTTGAGCGAATCGCCACAGCTTGCCGCTGGCCCAAGGCTGATTGGACTTTTCACTTGATTCCGTTATTGACTGGCAAAGCAAGGGCTGCATATGTTAATATGGATTTGGATGATTGTATCGAGTATGAGAAGGTCAAGGCAGCCATCCTCATTAAATACGATATCAGTGCAGAGACCTATAGACAGAGGTTTCGCTCCTTAGATGTCTATCCATCCGAGAGTCCAAAAGAACTGTACATAAGGCTGAAGGAACTCTATGGCAAGTGGATTAGACCCCGGGAGAAAACCATCGAAGAGGTGGGTGAAATGATCATTCTAGAACAGTATCTTCGCATGCTTTCTCCTGAACTCCAGGTCTGGGTCCGGGAACGGGACCCTAGGACCGCAGCGGATGCCGCGTCATTAGCTGATGTCTTTGTGGCTGCAAGAAAAAAGAATCAACCGTGGAGTTGGACAACTGGTAGTGACTCCCGACGGGCCCCGTTCCATCAGAAACCGGTGCCTGGGGCGGGTAAGTCTCCCAAGGGAGATTTTCCAGAAGTTAGACGGCATAACATTTTAAGAGGACCAGTCATTTGTTTCCAGTGCGGACAAGAGGGCCACACAAGGCCAGCCTGCCCACAAAATGCTGCTAAACTAACTAACTTGTGTTATGCTCCCAGAGGCAGCGCAGCAAAGATAACCAAACCAAAGGTACTGTTACAGATCAAGACGGTGACCGTAAACGGGAAAGAACTGAAGGCCCTAGTGGATACTGGGAGTGACCAGACTCTGGTGAACAGGAAATTTGTGGCTCCATCTTTAATTAGGGCCTATAATAAATTACCCATCTGCTGCGTACATGGGGAGGAAAGAATGGTGCCCACTGCAGACCTATATATTGGGGTTGAAGGTCAAACCTACCTGTTAGAAGTAGGGGTAGCAGATAATCTTCCGTATCCGATAGTTCTTGGTCGTGATTTACCAGTGCTCCTAGATCTGGTCAAGCCCGTGCAGCAGTGCAACATAGTGATAACAAGGGCCATGGCAAAGCAGCCGGAAGAAGCGATACAGACTCTTTCGACACTGCCCTTTTATGACGTAGATTTAGCGATGGGCATCACAAAATCAAGAAAATCTAGACGTCAAAAGAGACGAGCAAAGCTTGAGTATAATGCCTCCCAATTGCCCGTAGAGAGCACATGCAATCTAACCCCACATGTCCAGCTGCCTACTAACATAATTGCATTACAGCAAAAAGATGTTAGTCTTGCTGTTTGCCTGTGAGCATTTTGTATTTGAACAGGGCATACTCTACCGCCAGATCGGACTGGTAAAACAGCTGGTGGTTCCACAGGATACTCGAGAGGTTGTCCTTCACCTGAGCCATTCCATTCCCTGGGCTGGCCACCTAGGGAAAAAGAAGACCACTGCACGTATCAAAAGACACTTTTACTGGCCCGGCTTGGAAACGGATGTTGCCCAGTACTGTAAAAGTTACCCTGATTGTCAAAAAGTATCCATCAAACGTCCATCAAGAGTGCCCCTCCAGCCCCTTCCTGTAATCAGTACACCATTCGAACGTCTGGGCATGGATGTCGTTGGCCCTGTGGAAAAGAGCTGTGCAGGTAACCGGTTTCTACTGGTGATCACCGATTATGCTACGAGGTACCCAGAGGTATTTCCTTTAAAGTCTGTCAAAGCTAAATATGTTGCAACTTGTCTAGTCCAGTTCTTTTCCAGAGTCGGACTGCCAGCTGAAATTCTCACTGACCAAGGGACCAATTTCATGTCCAATCTCCTGAAACAAGTCTACCAGTTGCTGGGTATTAAGAGTTTGCGGACAACACCTTACCATCCTCAAACTGATGGGCTCACAGAACGATTTAATCAGACATTGAAACAAATGCTGCGGAAATTTGTTGGTGAGACTGGCCGGGACTGGGACCAATGGCTCCCGTATCTTCTTTTTGCTTATAGAGAAGTACCCCAGGCTTCTACCGGGTTTTCTCCGTTTGAGCTCTTATACGGCCATGAAGTTCGGGGACCTCTGACACTACTTAAAGAAGTCTGGGAAGGAGACCATGGTGAGAGTGAGCCTATTAACATTGTGTCTTATGTCTTGCAAATGAGGGAACGTCTGGAGAAAATGAGGACTTTGGCTCAAACCCACCTGATGGAGGCCCAGAAGCACCAAAAAACATGGTACGACCAATCGGCACGGGAAAGAGGCTTTGTGGTTGGAGACAGAGTACTTGTGATGCTGCCGAGTCAGGAGAGCAAGCTGTTGGCCAAGTGGCAGGGCCCCTTCGAGATCAGGAACCAGCTAGGTCCCACCACGTATGAAGTGGTCATTCCAGGGCAAGATCGTGCTAGCCGAGTACTTCATGTCAACCTTTTGAATAAGTGGGTATCCCGACCTGAGCAGAGAGCGCAAGTGATGATGATTCGTCATGTGAAGGAGGAGGAGGAATGGGAAGACCAGTACTTGCCTCGACCAGTAGCTGGAAATATTCATCTGGAGCATCTGCCTGAAGATCAGCAATCCCAGGTGAGAGCTCTATGTACCCCTGAAACCTTCTCAGAATATCCTGGTTTGACCTCTTTGATACAACATGATGTGATATTAAAACCTGATGCAGCTGTTAGACGTATGAGTTACAGAATACCTGAGAGACTCCAAGAGGACTTGAAGGAGGAAGTGAACTTGATGCTGAGACTGGGAATTATTGAACCCTCTAAAAGCGAGTGGTGCCATCCGGTGGTCCTAGTACCGAAAAAGGATGGGAGTATCCGGTTTTGTATTGACTTCCGGTACTTGAATTCTGTATCACAGTTTGACTCATATCCTACTCCCCGTATAGACGCCTTAATTGATCGATTGGGCAAAGCCAAATACCTGACGACCATCGATTTGTCCAAAGGGTATTGGCAGATACCATTGACACAACAGGCCCGTCCTTTAACAGCATTTAGGACACCATGGGGGCTATTCCATTTCCGGGTTTTACCCTTTGGCCTGCATGGGGCACCGGCTACCTTTCAGAGACTTATTGACCAGGTGTTACATGGGCTAACTTTTGCTGCAGCTTATTTGGATGACATAGTCATCTACAGTACTACCTGGGAGGAGCATGTTCAACACCTTCAAGAGGTTCTACAGCGTCTGCAAGAAGCAGGCCTCACAGTGAATCCTGCCAAGTGTGCTGTAGCCAGGACGGAAACCGAGTACCTGGGCTTTGTCATTGGCAACGGGGTAGTGCGACCACAAGTCAAAAAGGTCCAGGCATTAGAGGAAGCTCCCATTCCTCAGACACGTAAGGAACTCAGGTCCTTTCTGGGAATGGCGGGATTTTATAATCGTTTTATCCCTCACTTCTCTAGCAGGGCTGCCCTGTTGACAGATATGGTGGGGGTTCGATGTCCAAATCAATGCCAGTGGTCAGAAGAAAGGATGACGGCCTTTCGAGATATTCAATCGGCGTTAAGAGAAAATGCTGTGCTGTACAGTCCAGACTTTGATCAAGAATTTATTGTGCAGACGGATGCCTCTGAGAGGGGCATAGGGGCTGTGTTGTTACAGGGACCACCTGGTGAGCGACGGCCTGTGGCTTTCATTAGCCGTAAACTCTTTCCAAGGGAAGTCCGCTATTCGACAATAGAGAAGGAATGTTTGGCAGTTAAATGGGCCCTAGACTCCTTGAGATATTACCTACTTGGAAGGGAGTTCAAGTTGGAAATGGACCATAAAGCTCTCCAGTGGCTGGAAAGGATGAAAGATACCAATGGGAGGATCACACGGTGGTATCTGGCTATGCAGCCTTTCCGGTTCACTGTCCAGCACGTTCCGGGCAAGTCCAATGTGACCGCTGACTACTTCTCTCGTTGTATCCACGAGATGCCTGAAGGGAGGGGGTGTGTGATGGCCGAACCTGTGGCCACACATTGATAAGGGTAACATCAACGCATTCATTCACGATACATATATTCATTTACATACTGATAGTTATTTTCTTCCTTTTTATTATTCATTTATATTTGAATTTATAGTATAGGATTTAAGGTTTATGTATAAGAAAATCACTACACCGACTTTGTTTGACAAATTGCAAAGCTTTATTTATACATGTTAGTACTTCGTTCGTTGGTTTGGAGTGCACACTTACTGGCTTGCGTTGTACTATTTCTGTTTCCTTATCTTTGTTTCTATTTGAGTTTAAGTTACCGTGGCATGGAGGTTGGATGAATGGCGTTGACTCAGGTGTGCGTCTTTCCGTCATCGCGGTCTTGACTGACAAAAGGCTGAGGCGCGTGCGGCAGTCAATATTTATGGTCTGAGAATTCCACTGGACGATACCAACCGGATGCTATGTCATGGGGGGGTGAAGAAATGAAGTTATATTTCTGATTGGTTCCAATTTATTTTTATTATTAATATTTGTTGTTTTGTATTATTAGATTGTTTTGTTTGTTACTCTATTTACTTTTATTAGATAACTTGTAACTAATTTGTTGGTTTATAAAGTGTTGATTGTATGTTTTCCCCTGTCTTGTTTAAGTGAGCTCACCGTCTGTGATAAATACCTGTCTGTTGTCTCATTTAGGGGGTTAGTTTTGTTTTGTTCAGTTCTTCTTAAGTTTCGTTATATTGAATTAAAACTTGTTTTGTTTACTTTATTAAAGTCTAGCTAGATTATTTGTTAGAACAAGTTGATTTATTTTGTAACTGAGACCTTTTTCTTATTTTTGGGTAAAATAAAACCTTTTTTTTGTTGGCAATGCTGTGTCCTCGTGCCTTACTACTTGGCGATATCCGACAGTCACCGTGTGGTGTCATCTGCAAACTTAATGTTGGAGTTAGATCCATGCACAGGCTTGCAGTCGTGGGTGTAAAGGGAGTAAAGGAATGGGCTCATCACACATATCTTGACACTGTTTAGGATCGGCACAGTATCTCACTACAGCTTGTGAGTGGTTAGACGTTGAGTGTTATTGGACTGCTAGTTCACATGTAGTTGCAGAGTTAGTTATCAACAGCTGTCGAAAAGGTGCCATAAAAATAATCAATCTGATATTACTACAAAAATAGCTCAAAGCAAATGTGTCATATTACACATTCATCTGATCTGATATCTGATTTTATGGCTGTTTGAGAGAATTTTCTTTTATTATTAATATTATTATTACTACTTATTAGTGGTCTTTGACCGCTTTAAGTAACGTAACATCAAAAAATGACAAGCTATGAGACTTATAATACATCATACCGATGGTAAATATCATCCATTGTAAAAGTGGATGCAACGTGTTTATTGTTTTATAAATCATCATACTCTTAAATGCTATAACCACAAATAAGGTAAAACTGTTCTTATGAATATTTATGAGATGAAACAACATATTATAAGGTTTTTTATAATGCATTATGCATTCATTGTAATTATTAAGGATACCCTCATTATGTATTATAAATATAGGCTTCATAACATTTTTTTTACCAAAAGCTCCTTTCAAATGTCATATAAATAATAACTTTACAGTAATGCAATAATGGGATGCAAAGAAATATCCAATTGTTAATAATTTCAGTCAGGTCACTGAAGAAGCACATCAGTCAACAGACAAACACTAATGTCATTTCAAGTTAAATATATATTTTAATAGATGTTAGGAAACAATTATGCCCTCAGAAAAATGCCATGTAACCGGTTTGACAGCTTTACAGTTAATGTAGAGCATGGAGATTGTGGATCTGAAATGCATGACCTGATAAAATACACTTTACATTGCCATGTAATAAGTGAGATGATTTACCGCCGACCTCTGCTTTGTGTTAAAGGGGGGGTGAAATGCTATTTCATGCATACTGAGTTTTTTACACTGTTAAAGAGTTAGGGTTAGGGACAAAGTCTAAAAGTAAAAAAAATGAAGTTGTACGTTTGAAGGAGTATTTTTGTTCCCAAAATACTCCTTCCGGTTTGTCACAAGTTTCGGAAAGTTTTTTTCGAGTATGGCTCTGTGTGACGTTAGATGGAACGGAATTTCCTTATATGGGTCCTGAGGCACTTCTGCCGGAAGAGTGCGCGCTCCCGTATAGCAGAGCACTGAGAGCACAACAGACTTCACTGATCAGAGTGATTCACTGATCAGAGCATCAACGGAGTTGTGCAAGTGTTTGTGTTTGTTCCCCTGCATTTCGAAGATGCTTGTTTTACAAACAAGGCCCAGTTTTTACGATGGATTTGCGTATCGTTTATTTCTTAAGGATGATGCAATCCCAGCGAAAAAGGGTCACGATCGTGTGTTGGAACTGCAGGCGGTGAGTAAAACTGCTTAAAATATCTCTGCCTCCTTGTTAGAGCGTCCGCCTCCCCTTCCGGAGATCCGGGTTCGAGCCCCGCTCGGAGCGAGTCGTTGCTGCTGCTGCTCTCCTTCAGTTCCAGCCTCGGGATCTGATTCTGGATCAAAAATAAATGGCTGAATCTGACTGTAAGCCATGGTTTGTTTTGGATGATGGTTTTTCCCTCACGATAATGTCACAGCTTCCAAACGCTCTCAACGCAAAAGCCTACTGGCGCTCGTGATTCTTTAGCTCCGCCCACACGTCACGCCTCCAGCCGGTTGTGTTTTTCCGGGAAAAATCGGTACAGACTATCTTTCTCTTATGAATATAATTAAACTAAAGACTTTTTGGAGTTATGAAGGATGCAGTACTACTCTATAGGTACTCAAGATTAAGAGGATATTAAGTGAAAACGAGCATTTCACCCCCCCCCCCCCCCCCCCCCCTTAAGGTCGTGAACTCTGTTGTAAAACATGGTTTATGGGAGCTCATAACAGTATACTGATCAATTATTTTGATCCATCTGATCCCCTTGCTGTTCTTGTTGAAATTTTCTAACGTCTGAAAGAAAAGCCAAGCTCTAATACATTGAGATCTTCCAGACAGCTCCAATAGCATCCAGCTGCAGCCCCGCAGACTCACCTCCGGTTAGACACCACTGGCTGGCACCAGTGGATAGACAGCCTACGTCATTTCCATTTTCTCCGTCATTTCCGTTTAGCCGCTAATTTTCGTTCTCACCGCTGGATGGACAGCAGTTTTAGTTCTCACCTCTGGATGGACAGAATATTTATTTTATATTTTCACCTCTGGATGGACAGTATATTTATTTTATATTTTCACCTATGGATAGACAGCATATTTAGTTCTCACCTCTGGATGGACAGTATATTTATTTTATATTTTCACCTCTGGATAGACAGCATATTTAGTTCTCACCTCTGGATGGACAGTATATTTATTTTATATTTTCACCTCTGGATGGACAGTATATTTATTTTATATTTTCACCTCTGGATAGACAGCATATTTAGTTCTCACCTCTGGATGGACAGTATATTTATTTTATATTTTCACCTATGGATAGACAGCATATTTAGTTCTCACCTCTGGATGGACAGAATATTTATTTTATATTTTCACCTCTGGATGGACAGTATATTTATTTTATATTTTCACCTCTGGATGGACAGTATATTTATTTTATATTTTCACCTCTGGATAGACAGCATATTTAGTTCTCACCTCTGGATGGACAGTATATTTATTTTATATTTTCACCTATGGATGGACAGTATATTTATTTTATATTTTCACCTCTAGATAGACAGCATATTTATTTTATATTTTCACCTCTAGATAGACAGCATATTTATTTTATATTTTCACCTCTGGATAGACAGCATATTTAGTTCTCACCTCTGGATGGACAGTATATTTATTTTATATTTTCACCTATGGATAGACAGCATATTTAGTTCTCACCTCTGGATGGACAGTATATTTATTTTATATTTTCACCTATGGATGGACAGTATATTTATTTTATATTTTCACCTCTAGATAGACAGCATATTTATTTTATATTTTCACCTCTAGATAGACAGCATATTTATTTTATATTTCACCTCTGGATAGACAGCATATTTAGTTCTCACCTCTGGATGGACAGTATATTTATTTTATATTTTCACCTCTGGATGGACAGCATATTTATTTTATATTTTCACCTCTGGATAGACAGCATATTTATTTTATATTTTCACCTATGGATAGACAGCATATTTATTTTATATTTTCACCTATGGATAGACAGCATATTTATTTTCTGTTTTCACCAGTGGATAGACAGCATATCTATTTTATATTTTCACCTATGGATAGACAGCATATTTATTTTATATTTTCACCTATGGATAGACAGCATATTTATTTTCTGTTTTCACCAGTGGATAGACAGTATTCTTTGCAGCCTTAATTGCATACGTCTTTTCCGTATTGTCATTTTACTTTTATGACTTAAAATATATAATATAAAAGCTGTGTGCAAATTGAAATATGATATTTATCATATCTCTTTACATAAAACAATTCTCAATAATATACTTAATATTATAACATCAATAATTCATGCAAACTGCATTCACAAGAACCACCTTGAAAATATATATTGTTCAGATCATATCACTATTTTTTGTGACCTAAATTCAGCCTAGATCAATGGACTATAACGTTTTGTCAATACAACAGACTTGTACATGTTAATTGAATACAGTTTTTTGCCTTGCCCATTTGGATATTCAATTCTTTTATTTTTTTTTTTTTTTTTGTAAATGTAACCACTTCTGTTTTGAAAATATACGTAGATTCACATGATCAGACAATTTACCAAACAATCCAGATCAAATTAACACTTCATGGTTTTGCAATATTTATTGAAAATTACACAATCTAATTAGTAAAACTTGTCAAATCTGACCATCAGAACGAAGATGCCACAGTCAGGCCCTATTTCAAGAGAAAATAAAACATGAACAGTTCCAAATAGACTATTGCACACTGTGCACACCACACCTCATTCCTGCCCCCTAAAACTGGCAGTCTGGGCAATGCTCAGGAAATTCAGGGTCTGTATAAAACCCTCGCAGGTCTCCACATCTTCCGTTTCCACAGTACCCCACCCAGTCTTTGAAAAAACATCTGCAATTTCTGCATTGTACAATTTTAAAAGGGACAGACATGTCTCTTACAGCCTGGGGCAGTTTTTTGACATTCACCACACCTAAAGCAAGAACAGATGTACAATATGATTAGAACACGTGCATAGGGAAAAGTACTACTCCAACAAAAAACAAAAAAACATAGCTAGCTAGCAAACTCTCGTGTGCATAGACAACCTAGCATTTTAGACTATTCTCTACCAAGACTGTTCTATGAGATCTCGTTACCTGGGTTACAATCTTCACACATCCAAGTAAAAAAAAAAACGTATTTACAATATTAAATCATACCTCTCAAAGAACGATTTAATTGGAAAATCTATGGTAGCAACCTAACGTTAGCTCTAGAATTGAGGCACACCAGAGTTTAGTACCTTGAAAACCAGAAATGACGTCTGCTGTCCATCCACTGGTGTCCAGCCACTGGTGTCTAGCAAGAAGTGAGTCTGCGGGGCTGCAGCTGGATGACTCTCGACAGCTCTGAGATCCAGGTGCTTGATTGCGTTCGCTTCAGCTTAACTGCAGCAGTACATGCGCAGTTGCGCACGTCATTAAGAGCAGTGTCGTCTCCGATTCCTTGCGGTATTTCAACCCGCATCTTGATACCACAAATTCCTTGTTTGGCTCCAGCCACCCCAGTCGCCCCATTTTGTGCCTTCACCCAGCAAAGGAGACCCTGAACTGCATTTGAACCTGGAAGAAATTTGCATGTGACCGGTTGAGATTTTTTTATTATTTTTTATATATATATATATTTTTTTTACGAACAATCAGTTAAAAAAAGATTTGGTGATATAATAAAGCATAAAATGAGCGGTGTTGGGCAGTAACTAATTACTAGTAACTAGCTACAGTAATAAAATAATTTTTGCAGTAATTAGTAGTGTGACTAATTACTAATAAGATTTCAGTAATAATATTACAGGTTCCATTCATAAAACAGCTTGTTACTCAGTTACTTTTGATTCCTCAACTATGCGAAAACTAACATATTTTGTGGGGAAGATACACAGTTACAACTTCTGTGGGCTGTGTAGGAAAGGTAATGTAACTAATAGTTTATAACTAATTACTTTTGCCAGAAAGTAAAAAGTAATGTAATAATATTACTTTTAAAAGGAGTAATACATTAGATTTTGGGGATAACAAGTCCAACACTGATAATTACATTTTTACAATTGCAATTTCTACAATTAAATGCATTTTTGACCAAATCAGGTTAAAGGATTTTCAGCATAGCACAAAAGCTGATGCTCACTGGATGTTGTTTGCGGCCGTGTCGTCACCGTTTCCTTGAGGCTTTTCAACTCTCAGCTGAAAAGCAGTCAAGAATCCAGAAGGACACCATTTGATATCTCTCCAAACACCCCGGCTGAAGAAAAAACAAAAAAACAACAAAAAAAAAACATTATTTTTAAGAAAATTCATTTATTTAGTATTCCTGATACAACATCATTACACATTTGGATGTCTCCTTTATTTGGCCCTTATCCCTATCTGTTTCAGGTCTTGAGAGTCTATGCTAAAGAGCTGACGAGCTGAATCATGTGTGTTCAGCAGTCACAAAACTTGAGCATGTGCAGTTTCCTTAAAAATACCTGAAATTTAATTACTAACAGCAACTCCAGAGTACATTTATTCTAAGGGTTTGGAACCTCTTTTAACCTTTTAGCTGTAATTAAGTCAGTCCTTAGCTAAAGCCTGCAGCGTACATTCCCATTGGACACATTTCCTTGTGACCCCATGACCCCCATACCCTTCCATTCGACACAGTCAGCTCCGATTTGTAATGTCTGTTGGTGCTCCGCTCAGGACGTCTCACTCCAGACTGAGCATTTACCTGCAGCCCAGTAATGACTAGCAGTGAAAACACCATGGAGATAAAGTGACGCATTGCTGCAGCACTGGCCTGGTCGATTCAAATACTGATGAAATGAATTAATTGATCAAGAAGATACAGAAAGCTTCTGGAAAATGGATTATTTTTATACAACACAGATTAAAACAACATACAGGCTGTGTTGGACATCCAATCAAAGTAGTCAGAGGTCAAACATAACCCCATATGGATATTAAGAAATATAACTACAGTTAAGATGTGTGTATGAACAAATGTGTGTGTGCTTGGTTGCTGTTATCATACATGTGTACCAGTGTGGCCGAGATCTAGTTCTTGTTTTGTCAAAGTGGGACCATGATGTGCACACAATGAAAGGAAGTTACACAAGTGACAGTAAGTCAAAAGTGAAGCTTAAGAAATAAGAAAAAATAATATATATAATGTACATTTAATTAGAGGAAGAAATAAGAAAGTTAACAGTCTTCTAAACTCATATGATGCTTTGCATGAATAAATAAATATTTGCAGAGCAAACTCAAAATCAGTGTTTATTCATATTTTTAGTCCTGCCAGTGATCAAAATAGTGCAAAACTAAATGACTGAATGGACTCAGATATTAAAGTCAATGATCTGCATTTAAACACACTTTAGACAAACACTGACTGCTCAGATCAAACCCTGTTCGTTGAAACAGATTTGCTTGATAGCGTATATGCATTTTTTTAATCTAATGCAAGGTTTTAAAAGAAAAATAGATTGCCTAAAGCAAAAATCCGGCCTTTACGCAAAATAAAAGTTTATGCAAGGGAAAGATTTCATGGATGTTATAGTTTTGTTATGGAACCATAAATCCAAACCTTTATTTTGTAAGTGTGTGTGTGATATAAATATACCCCCAGAAAGGTAATTGAGTTTATAGTTAACAGGGGTGACAGTATTACACTTAAATTCAATGTAATGTTTCTGTAGAGTTCACTGTTCATTCAGAGGAAATGCATGAACTGATAAGACATTACTTTGAATGCAGTGTCAGTCGCTGTAATCAAACATCTGATCAGAACAACTTGATGATGTAACAGAAACTATGGACTCTCTCTTTTCTAGCACTTCAAATACAGTTGCTCCTTTACGCTTAAGGAAGGTTAAGGAAAACAGTTTGACACCATGGTATAATGAGCATACTCGCACCCTAAAGAGAGCAGCCCGAAAAATGGAGCGCAGCTGGAGGAAAACAAAACTAGAGGTATTTCGTATTGCTTGGCGGGAGAGTAGCATATCCTACAGAAAAACATTAAAAACTGCTAGATCTGATTACTTTTCTTTTTTTTTAGAAGAAAACAAACATAACCCCAGGTATTTATTCAATACAGTGGCTAAATTAACGAAAAATAAAGCCTCAACAAGTGTTGACATTTCCCAACACCACAACAGTAATGACTTTATGAAATACTTTACTTCTAAAATCGATACTATTAGAGATAAAATTGCAACCAATGAGCCGTCAGCTACATTATCACATCAGACAGTGCACTATAGACCCCCTGAGGAACAGTTCCACTCATTCTCTACTATAGGAGAGGAAGAATT
Organism: Carassius gibelio; assembly: GCF_023724105.1. Taxonomy (NCBI): domain Eukaryota; kingdom Metazoa; phylum Chordata; class Actinopteri; order Cypriniformes; family Cyprinidae; genus Carassius; species Carassius gibelio. Next base: position 4,541,141 of record NC_068387.1, read on the forward strand.
GTATAAACTTGTTAAATCATCTAAACCAACAACATGTATGTTAGACCCTATACCATCTAAGCTCCTAAAAGAGGTGCTTCCAGAAGTCATAGGTCCTCTTCTGACTATTATTAATTCCTCATTGTCATTGGGATATGTCCACAAAACCTTCAAACTGGCCGTTATTAAGCCTCTCATAAAAAAAACACAACTTGACCCCAAAGAACTTGTTAATTATAGACCAATCCCGAATCTTCCTTTTCTGTCCAAGATACTAGAAAAGGTGGTATCCTCACAATTATATTCCTTCTTTAAAAAATGGTATATGTGAGAATTTCCAGTCAGGATTTAGACCGTATCATAGTACTGAGACTGCTCTCCTTAGAGTTACAAATGATCTGCTCTTATCATCTGATCGTGGGTGTATCTCTCTGTTAGTTTTATTGGATCTTAGTGCTGCGTTTGACACAATTGACCACAACATTCTTTTGCATAGACTTGAACACTTTGTTGGCATCAGTGGAAGTTCATTAGCATGGTTTAAATCATACTTTTATGACCACCATCAGTTCGTAGCAGTGAATGAAGATGTATCATATCGATCACAAGTGCAGTATGGACTACCTCAAGGCTCAGTACTAGGGCCGCTACTCTTCACGCTTTATATGTTACCCTTGGGAGATATCATCAGGAAACATGGTGTTAGCTTTCACTGTTATGCTGATGATACTCAGCTCTATATTTCCTCGCAGCCCGGTGAAACACACCAATTTGAAAAACTAATGGAATGCATAGTCGAAATAAAAAATTGGATGACGAGTAATTTCTTACTGTTAAATTCAGAAAAAACAGAGGTGTTAATTATAGGGCCTAAAAACTCTGCTTGTAATAACCTAGAACACTGTCTAAGACTTGATGGTTGCTCTGTCAATTCTTCGTCATCAGTTAGGAACCTAGGTGTGCTACTTGATCGCAATCTTTCCTTAGAAAGCCACGTTTCTAGCATTTGTAAAACTGCATTTTTCCATCTCAAAAATATATCTAAATTACGGCCTATGCTCTCAGTGTCAAATGCAGAAATGTTAATCCATGCATTTATGACTTCAAGGTTAGACAATTGTAATGCTTTATTGGGTGGTTGTTCTGCACGCTTAGTAAACAAACTACAGCTAGTCCAAAATGCAGCAGCAAGAGTTCTTACTAGAACCAGGAAGTATGACCATATTAGCCCAGTCCTGTCATCGCTGCACTTGCTCCCTATCAAACATTGTATAGATTTTAAAATATTGCTTATTACTTATAAACCCCTGAATGGTTTAGCACCTCAGTACTTGAATGAGCTCCTTTTACATTATTCTCCTCTACGTCTGCTACGTTCTCAAAACTCAGGCAATTTGATAATACCTAGAATATCAAAATCAACTGCAGGCGGGAGATCCTCTCCTATTTGGCGCCTAAACTCTGGAATAACCTACCTAACATTGTTCGGGAGGCAGACACACTCTTGCAGTTTAAATCTAGATTAAAGACCCATCTCTTTAACCTGTCATACACATAACATACTTATATGCTTTTAATATCCAAATCCGTTAAAGGATTTTTAGGCTGCATTAATTAGGTAAACCGGAACCAGAAACACTTCACATAACACCCTATGTACCTACTACATCATTAGAAGAATGGCATCTACGCTAATATTTGTCTGTTTCTCTCTTGTTCCGAGGTCACAGTGGCCACCAGATCCAGTCTGTATCCAGATCAGAGGGTCACTGCAGCCCGGATCCAGTACGTATCCAGACCAGATGGTGGATCAGCACCTAGAAAGGACCTCTACTGCCCAGAAAGACAGCGGAGACCAGGACAACTAGAGCCCCAGATACAGATCCCCTGTAAAGACCTTGTCTCAGAGGACCACCAGGACAAGACCACAGGAAACAGATGATTCTTCTGCACAATCTGACTTTGCTGCAGCCTGGAATTGAACTACTGGTTTCGTCTGGTGAGAGGAGAACTGGCCCCCCAACTGAGCCTGGTTTCTCCCAAGGTTTTTTTCTCCATTCTGTCACCGATGGAGTTTCGGTTCCTTGCCGCTGTCACCTCTGGCTTGCTTAGTTGGGTTCACTTCATCTACAGCGATATCATTGACTTGATTGCAAATAAATGCACAGACACTATTTAACTGAACAGAGATGACATCACTGAATTCAATGATGAACTGCCTTAATAACTATCATTTTGCATTATTGAGACACTGTTTTCCAAATGAATGTTGTTCAGTGCTTTGACGCAATGTATTTTGTTTAAAGCACTATATAAATAAAGGTGATTGATTGATTGATTGACACAGCACTGGACCAAATTTGCTAATACACGTCATGTGCGAGTAAACTGTTCTCTCATTGGTCAAAGTTCCACGGTTTATTTTCCGGGATTCCACTAGCTGTCACAGCTGTTATCCATCAGGATGCAACGAGAACAGCTTTGCAAGCTTATTGTTGTTGTTGTTTTTGTTATTATTTTTTTATTTTGAGATGGAGTCTAGGATTGATCAGGAAAACATTTGTAAAATGCACTTACTATGAATAAGAGCAATAAGACGGCATTATAAAATGAAAAAAAAATTGCATTAATTTGAATGGTGAAGATGTGCTCATCCAAAGACATTCACAGGTTCAATTTAAGTTGTTAGCAAAACAACAAAGCTAATGCTTTTCACAGAACTTACGTAATTGGCCAACATACATAGCCTGGTTCGTCGGTCCATTTGGACTGGATTGCTTTCCCACTCCAGAGATTGTTTTCAACTGAGCTGAGACCACCTCTTTCAGGCGATCTCAGACCAATTGTTCTGGCGTGGACGCACTCTAAAAAGCTGGAAAACCAGGTTTCAGCCTATGACACTGCTGTATTATTATAGATTTGAAACTCCTGGTCTCATACCCCACACCTGCTCTTATCTACTCTCTACATAGCCATCAACACCTCCAGCAAACCCGTCTCCCCCACTCCTGCACATCAGATCAGTGAAGATAATGTGGATAAAGGTAAAGAAAAGGTAGAAAACCTGTGCTGACCAGCTTTCCTCCATCTTTTCACAGATCTTCAATAGATCACTGGAGTGCGGAGTCTCTTCCTGCTTTAAACATTCCACCATCATCCCTATCCCACAGGAACTCAAAATTACAGGACTTGATTACAGACCTGCTACCCTAACATCTGTGGTCATTAAGTAATTTGAAAGACTGGTGTTGGCTTACCTGAAGGACATGATTGGACCCCCTGCAGTTTGCTTACCAAGCAAACAGGTCCATGGATGATGCAGTCAATATGGGACTGCATTCCATCCTGCAACGTCTGGACAATCTTTCATAGCAGTAAATGACAAGATATCATATCATTCAGAAGCATAAAACTATGCTCTCAATGTCAACTGCAGAAATGTTAATTCATGCGTTTATGAACTCAAGGTTAGATTAATGTAATGCTTTATTAGGTGCTTGCTCTGCGTGCTTAAAATAAACAAACTCCAGTTAGTCCAAAATGCAGCAGCTAGAGTTCTTACTAGAATCAGTGAGCTCATATTGCATTATAGTCCTTCACATCCGTTGCAATATCAAAACTCTAGCCATTTTATTTTACCTAGAATATCAAAATCAACTGCAGGCGGAAGATTATTGTCACGTGGAGGGTTAGGATGAACTCAAGCACAGACAGGATACACAACACACAGGGTTTATTATAGGGAAAAAGGGGGAAACAAAACCCACGAGGGGGAAAACAACGACTAGGGCAAGGACAGATAATTTAACAAGACTAGGAAGACACGATAAACAAAAGACTCTTCACACAGGAACTCTACAATCACAGGCTAGACAACGTCTCTTCAATGTGTAACAATGAGTAACAAAGTAGCAATGAACCGCCCAGGACAGTGAATTCAAGGAGATAGAAATAGGGAGACTAATCATAACAAAACAGGTGACACAGGTAAAGTAATAATGACAAAACTAGGATAACAGGGGGGCGGGGCAAGGAAACGAGACAACACAAAACACGGGCCTGTCATGATCCGGCCTCAAGACTAGAGGAAAATCAAGGACAAGAGGGCAGAATCATGACAATTATTTTCCTATTTAGAACCCGAACTCTGAAGAAGTGAAGTGAAGTGACATTCAGCCAAGTATGGTGACCCATACTCAGAATTTGTGCTCTGCATTTAACCCATCCAAAATGCACACACACAGAGCAGTGAACACACACACACCCGGAGCAGTGGGCAGCCATTTATGCTGCGGCGCCTGGGGAGCAGTAGGGGGTTCGATGCCTTGCTCAAGGGCACCTAAGTCGTGGTATTGAAGGTGGAGAGAGAGCTGTTCATGCACTACCCCCACCCACAATTCCGTCCGGCCCGAGACTAGAACTCACAACCCTTCGATTGGGAGTCCAACCCTCTAACCATTAGGCCACGACCGGAACCATCTACATAGCCATTTTCGGGAGGCAGGCACACTCTGTCAGTTTAAATCTAGATAAAAGACCCTTCTCTTTAACCTGGCATACACATAATACACTATAGCATTTCAATAATTCAAATCTGTTAAAGGATTGTTATGCTGCATTAATTAGGTAAACCAGAGCTGGGAACACTTCCCATAACACCCAATGTACTCACTACATTATAAGAAAAATGGCCTCTATGCTAATACTACTGTCTCATTTTTATTCCGAGGTCACTGTAGCCATACGGATCCAGTCTGTACAGATCAGATGGTTGTTCAGCATCTCACTTTACTGTCCTGAATGTCAGCAGAGACCATGACAACAAGATGCACTCCCCAGCGAAAGCCTCATCACCTAAACATCCAGCGGCACAAGACCTTGGGAACCAGACAAGTCCTCTGCACCTGTGTTGCAGGCTGGAATTAAACCACACCATGATGGTGTCATCTAGGCAGGGGAAAACTGGCCGACTGAGCCTGGTTTCTCCCAAGGTTTTTTTTTTTCCATTCTGTCATTGATGGAGTTTTGGTTCCTTGCCACTGTCAGATGATGGAACCCCCTTGTTCTCCCCCCACTCACCATAATGAACAGCACTGTGGCTGCAGTAGTCATTCAGGTTCTTTAGCACTACCATCTCTCAGGACTTGAAGTGGGACATTCACATTTACTCCATTGTCAAAAAGGCAAGCTCACGTCCTCTTTGAACTGTTACTGTCTGGCAGCACTACAGAGCACTGAGCACCAAACCAGCCAGAAATAGGAAAAGATTCTTCCCTCCTCTACCTCATGAACAGCTAAGTGGTCTCCCCACTGTGCGATAAATTGTGCAGTACACAATTATCTATATTTATCATACATGTTATTTATTTAATACATCATACACCTATCCATGTTTCCTTTCATAATTTGTAGCACATCTGTACATACAACATACTATCTATTGTCTTTTGTTTCTTTATATTGTTATTTTAATATTGTTTTTACATATTTTGTTGTCTGTGTCGTCACTTTTCATCCTGTGCACTGGAAGCTTCTGTCACCAAGACAAATTCATTGTGTCTGTAAGCACATTTGGCAATAAAGCTCTTTTCTGATTCTGAAGATAATGTATTCAAAACGTGACCTCATGTGAAAATGTATCTATTTTACGAGGTATGGATTTCATATGAATGTGTATGATTTGAATCACATCTGATTTTATTTATTTATTTTTTTAAGTAAGGTCCACCCCTAAACACAACTATAAGCTCATCATAGAAAAACATACAAATTAGATAGTAAAATAGACTGTGTTGTTTCGGTTTCAGGAAAGACTGTTTTCAGGTACAGTTTGTCACAAAGACTATGAGGGACGGATGTACATTTTGTTATACACTCTTAAAGGGATAGCACGGTGATAAACCTTTAACTTTTATAAGAAAAATAAGAAAACTCCATTCCAAGTCATAGTGCTCATAAGACTTTATTACACAAACATAAATCCAGCACATTCATTGCTGTATTAATAATTCTCAGGTTTCTCGTCAATCAAGAGCTTATCTCTAGAGCCCTCATAGTTGAACCAAACATGATAGCTGGTGTAATAACCATTGTTGAACATGTAGAGTTTCTGATCAGTGGGGTTGTAGTCCAAATAAACATAAGAGTCCTGGAACTTCTCAAAGGGAATACTAACATAGCTTTCCTGTTCAGTGCGAGTGTCAAAGGTGTAAAAGATCTCCTCAGTTTTAGTGTCTACCGACCTTGTGGCATACAGAACCCCACATATCATGAAAGTGTTTCCTACAGATGGTTTAAAAATACTGGTCTGCCAAACCTCCTCTACTTCAAATGACACTTCATTGATCTTCCCTAAAACCAGTTTACCCTTCGATCCGTCCGTGGCGTAGGTTACCCACAGGCCGGACTCATCGGCTGCAAAGTCCAGGTTCTGGTTGGCTGAGTAATGATATGAGAATTGGGCACTGGCCGTAGGAATCACCTTGTACTCAAGTTTTACACTAGTCATGTTGAGCTTTCCCATAGCAAAAGGGCTTCTGAACTGATAGTACAGGGTGTTTTCCCGCACAATGTAGTTGTTTCCAGTGCCTCGCCAATCATATCTATTTTGGACATAAAGCTCATGTGTCTTATAGCCCTGTCTCATGATCAGTTTGTAGTAGTCAGAGTACTGTGTGATTCTGCTGACCAGAGTGTCAGTAGAGCCGGAGTACCAGTACATGTTTTCAGAACCAGGCAGGGGATTTGAGTCTTTGCCCCATCCTCCATACTTATGACCTGCACTCAGATCTGCATTCAGCTGGCTGATGATGGGTTTGCTGATTCTTTTTATTCCACCATGATTGCAGATGCCTTGTAAAACAAGTAAATAAGTTTATTATTATAGATGATTGAAAACAGAGTTGGAAATTCAGTATCTTGATGGAGAAAGACTTACCAATGTTGGGGTTAAAGATTTCATTATGGCGTCTCTCGCACTCTTCTAGTTTCTGCTGAAGAATGATATATTCTCGACGTGTCACAAGAACTTGGTCCTTGTCATAGGTGATCTCCAGCTGAGTCAGTACAGCAATCATAACACTGATCTGTTCTCATCAAAATGAAATTGAATCACAATATTAGTCTAAGGTCAAAGGTACAACATCATCCTGAACAGTTCTTCACAGATTCAACACACATGGTTATTTGTCCAAATCACTTCAAGTCTTTGGGTTAATGTGGCACAACTACGAAAACATGCAAACTCAACACAGTGATTTTGTAAGGCATGTTCCTGGATCAACACAGTAAATTTGTAAGCATAATTTGACATTGTAAACTTAGCCCTGAAATACGATTGGTTTTTTGGAATGTTGTTACAGGTTCACCAAAGATGTTAATCCAGGAAAATACTGTTGTTGCTGTACTGAAATCATATATTCCCAACAAAGAAAGGCTGAACTGTGAACCCGCTTTAATTGTTGGCTGTACAAAGCCTCACCTCTATGTTTGTAAGAGTTTAAACGTTGGAACCCTTCCAGAATAGTTTAGGCTGGCTAGTGTTGATCTAGTACTAGTGTACAGTAGGAGTTCAGTGTGTTTTAAATGTTTGTCTAGTTTGAACTTGCTGCTTTCTAGCAACTGCTGTCTTCACTGAAGCTTCGTGGTCAAACAATTCAATTAAAATCAATATTTAGTGTCTGATTAATTACTTATATGGCAAGTAGCTATGTAATATGGGGGTAATGTCCATTCAGCCAATTGTTATCACAGAATAACCCCTGAATGTACTGTGCCTGTTGTCAGGGATTTTGAAAAGAATCCTACCTGGTCTCATGCATTAATGTACCCTGGGGGCATTTTTTTGTGAGACGCGAAATACATACCAATGACTACATATCACAGCACTTTGTAAAAGAAATGAACACTAGAGGAAGTAAAACTCTAATACCTATTATTCCTTTTCACACAAATTTTCAGTTTCAATTAATAAAGCATCATTTTTGCACAATTAAATGAAGAATATCACGTTATGACTTAAAACTGATGCTTTTGAACATTCACATCACACATTTCCATTTTCACATCTATGGGTTTTCATAGATGGTAGGTTTGTTTGGTAGCCCATGAATAATGGAGATGTACTTGAGAAACTTTGTAACCACAGATTGACAAAACGGTTCAAATCTACATATAAAGAAGTCAAAATGCCATGGTTGCATAAACAAATGCGTTTTGTAGTGCATATTTCCAACACAATAAAGCATTAACTTCTAGCTACAGTCCCCGGATTTTGAATTCTGAATTGCCACAAAATGTACCTGAAGCAACATAATAAAAACACAGCAATATGTAACTATATCAACATAATAGAAATGTGCCAGGGTTCACGTACTGAACCTGTGTTTTAATGCCACTCAGTGGACATTTCTCTTTGAAACTGTGGCTAAACGTGCAGTGAGGTACGTTAAAACGGTGTTGCACAAGTACACAGAGGTACATATTTTTATTAGACCAGGTAAAAAGAATCACCATCATTTGTACAAGAATCACCTTCACCTGTACAAGATTTTATGTACAACTAACACCTAAGCTGCTATTTATGCTGATTGAGCAGAGATTTCACCTGTTTGCGTATGGATATGAGCACAGCAGAGGTGGTTTGTATAGACGCCTGCAGCTCCACAATTAGAGCCTCCACCTGCTTGATCTTGATTTTCACCTCCTCTATGTGGAGCTCACTGTAGGAGTCGGGGTCATCCTCCATCTGCTCGATTAGCACTGTCAGGTTCATTATTTTTGCTACATAGACCTTTAGTTTAACCTCATAAATCTCCACCTGCACAAGATCAGTTAAAGAACAATTAGCTTCTGCACGTTTCCCTTCAGTTTAGTCTCATGAGTTCTAAAGGTAGTACCACACCTTGCTAATCTCCATCTCCAGTTTGTAGTTGATCTCAACTGATGTGCTCTCCAGCGAGATGAGCTCTCTGATTGGAAATGTGCTGTTGGGAAGGAAAGCCTCACAGATACATTCTCCACCGGAGGCACTGCCCTCAGCCCAGGGACTCAGTGCCTACAGAAGACAAGTGAAAGCCATCAAGTCTTTCTCCTCTTCTGCATCAGCAAGATGAGTTTACATTCATGCATTTGGCAGACAGTTTTACCTTAATACATATACACAGCTTTTAAGGAGTTCACTGTATTAGTTAATGCATTTGCTGGGAATTATACCCATGACCACCAAACCCTTTCAGGAGCAAGATTGGACACCCCTGCCCTACTGTTTGAGCTAGAGGCACACTACTAATAAATTAAATGATTATTGGGGTTTTATCTGTGGAAAACCTGTAGAATGTTGTATGTCTTTATATCTTCTCACCTGGTCTACTGTAACTGCCTATACATCTCTCAGTGCCACCGGTCCTTCCTTCAACTCCTTCAGACTAAGTAAAGTTATTACACTAGTTATGTTTTCCTCCACTGGCTTCCAGTACATAATTTAATTTAAGGTGCTACACTTTAGAATAATGGTCTGTTGTTAACAAGTAACTATGCAGGAATAAATAGGTAGTACTACATTAACACTTAACTTAATACAATTAACTAATAGAGAAGCCAGATTAACTAAGCAGTAAGTAGTAACAAATTTAGGACAAAGGTAGTTCCTTATTGGATATTTGATAATTACTAAAAATATCCTAATTAAGAACTATTTGTGAACTATAACCAGTTAATAAAGAATAACCAATTAATTACTAATCACAACAGTAATGTCATAAAAGTGAACAACTGGGTTCTTCATGGAAACTTATTTATGAATTTGATATCCCCCAAATAATTCGGCTTCATTTTAAAATTGTGACTACTACTCTTACCAAAGCATGGATGTTCTCTGTTTAGTTTCAAACTTAAACATAAAATATATAAAAAATATGAATAATTAAGAAGTGACACTGACTAGCTCATGATTGAATTAGTTCACACGTATGATCTCTCCTTCATGTCAGTTCAATATGTATCCCACTCCATACGACCTACTGGTAAAATATCACTAGTACTTCACACAAATGTAGGACTGTACAGTATGTGTCAGACATAAAATGTTAAATTACTTATTAATTTACTTGTTAGTAATAACATAATGGCCCAGATCACTAGTAGTTCCGTAGTAGCACTTTAGCTTTAAAGTGAAAAATACATTAGCCCCTCACTAATTGCTCAAGCATTACCTTGTCAGCCTGCAGGAACCACTAATTATCTGGACCATTATTTTAAAGTGAAAAACACATTAACAACTCAGTAATTACTAAGTAATTTTATAAGTTTTTTAACACATTTTATATCTTTCACATACATTTGTGTGAGGCACTAGTGATATTTTACCAGACACCATAATCTGGAATATGCATTTTGGTGCTTAACACAGTATAAATGCAGTCGATGCCTTCTTTAAGAATGTGAATTGTTTTTGTCATATAACATCATTGTTTATTATCCTACAGTTTTGTTTGAAATAAACAGAGAACATCCATCCTTTGGTAAGACTAGAAGTCACAGTTTCTTCATATTTGGGGGATATCATATTCATAAATTAGTTTCCACCAATAACCCAATTGTTCACTTTTAAGAGGTTACTGTTGTAATTAGTAATTGGTTATTTTTTATTAACTGGTTATAGTTATCAAGCATTTCTAAGTGAGGATATATATATTTTTTGTTGTTGTAAATATCAAATATTTAATAAAGAACTACCTTTGTCCTAACTTCGCTAGTATTTACTGCTTTGTAAGTCTTACTTCTCTATTAGTTAATATTAAGTGTTAATTTAGTATATCTATTACTTCCTGCATAGTTACTTGTTAAAAATAGACCATTATTCTAAAGTGTTACCGAATGTTGTATGCCTTTATATCTTCTCACCTGGTCTACTGTAACTGTCTATACATCTCTCAGTGCCACCTGTCCTTCCTGCAACTCCTTCAGACTAAGTAAATTTATTACACTAGTTATGTTTTTCTCCACTGGCTTCCAGTACATAATTTAATTTAAGGTGCTACTCTTTGTTCATGATGCTTCCTGATAACTGTACAGCTCTTTTTTTAGTTTCTGCTGCTTTTAAACAGATCAAAGAGGAAAAACTTGTACTGAACTTACCCCTTCGACAACAGCAGACCTGAAGAGGACAAAATAAAGAAATGTGGCAATCATCGTGCATTAGTTAGTTGTGTTATAGGAATGGAGCTCTCTGGCTTTTAAAGACCATCATATTTTATGATGTTATCAGCATATGGACCTTTCACAGCATTATTCTCTGACAAATGATGATGTTAATTTGCTTATGTCCTTTACACAACGCCTCTAATAATATTTAATTTGTGGATTTAAGGCAGTGGTCAGATTATGCTGAAATGTAGACTGTAAAAACAAAACAGGTGTGCTTTCACATGAAATGTGTTATCAGCATCCAGGAAGCTGTGCAATTCAGATAAACTGGCACTAAAAAGGAATGATGTCACCCAGTGTCACCCAATCTATCAGTAAGAAATATAATCAAGAATAAAATAAGCAAAATAAACTGGTCCCAGTTGAGTTACAGTAGACACTATTGAGTATCTTAATTTGGGCTAAAACTAGCAACCCTGTTATTATGTTGAGTAATGAGTAATAAATTATAAATGGCATTTCTTTTCTGTTTATATTGATCTCAACTATCATTTGGTAAAACCAAATAAGTTGTATGTGTATCCTGGTAAATTGCATGGTAAATTTGTCAATTTGAACAACCATGAATGAGTTACTGAAGCCGCAGTTAGGCTGGTAAATGACACAACCATGTTATAGGTAACTGTTTACTGGAGCTCTGCAAATATTTTACATCCCCTTTTATGTACGTAATCAGTTTGGGGAATTTTTCTATCTCAACTTTATGATTTTGAGTCTCATCAAAGTAGATTCACATGCACTAAAAGTCTCTCTCTGTCAGTTTCAAATATAGAATTTTACTGACATGACAAATAATTTCCACGGTGTTTACATGCAAATAAAACAGCAAAAATAGTACATACATGAATATAAGACAGAAAACTGATACAATATAATTGACAAAGTAAGAAAATTGATCTCAAACTTCGTCCATCTGATATTTAATTGAGAGTTCTGATAGACAGACGGTGCGAGTCCAAGCAAGTATTTGTACACCAATAAAAGACATTTAAAAAATCAATCCTATAATAAACTGAAAGCCAATGCTTGGAGACCAGGGTACACTCTTAAAAATAAATGTGCCATTGAAGAACCTTTCTGTCTAAATGGTTTCAAAAAGAACCTGTAACATCTGAAGAACCTTTCTGTTTCACAAAGGGGTTTGTGTGGTGAAAGAAGGTTCTTCAGATTGTAAAACGGTGAAAAAGATGGTTCTTTAAAGAACCTTTGACTGCATGGTTCTATGTGGAACCAAACATGGTTCTTCTATGGCATTGCTTGAAAAACCTTTTGAAGCAGCTTTATTTTTTAAGAGTGTAGGAGTAATATATTTATGTTTTATAATAACCATTAAGAGCCTAGCAGCTGAGTTTTGAACTTTTTGCAGATAAGATATAGTTGACTGGCTAAAAATATTAAAGCATGGATTGCAATTTTATTTTCATTTACTAAAAAAACGTCATAAGAGATTTGGAGTTGATCCTTTTTCCATTTTCTTTTGTAGAAGATGTTCATCTCATATCCAGAAAAACATTATCAGATACATTAAAAACCTCCCTGAACATTGTGACAAAATCCTTATTTATTGAAAATCTTCACCACAAGCACACCATGTTCATTTGGTGTTATATCTTTTCTTTTCTTTTCTTGGTCTTCTTTTTCTTCCCCTTACCTTTTGTTTTACTGTTTGGCTCAGTGTTTAATGCGGGCCTGGATCTGGTCAGGTTAGCTGTGGGGCTGAGTTTACTGCTGGACACGCTCGGGTTGGACCTCGAGTGTATTCCCTGGGCAGAAGCAGGTTTGCTGCTGGATGGTTTAGGGATGCTGGCGAAAAGATTGGGCTGGGAATACGAGCGCATGCCTGTTGAGCTCGAGGCGTTCCCTATCATGGGAAGATGCACATGCTCACTGCTCATGTTATTGACAGAGTAGCGGCTGCTGTTGGACATGATTATATGGTGCCAGGAGCTGAGCGGGGTGGCAGAGAATGGCTGGAGGCCGCTGGAGTCCTCTTTGGCAGCACCTGGTGATATTATCATGGAGCTCCGTGGAGTGACGGCCTCTACGGCACTCTCAAATGTTTTAAGGATCCTGTCGCTCTTCTGCTTCTCCTTCTTCTGCCGCGACTCCACTTTACGCAACTGGCGCCGGTGGTCTCGCATCATCTGTTTCCTAGTATCTGCCAGGCCTCTGTAAAGTAGTGAGACATTAATAAATATTGGCTAAAGTTTCCGATATAAGTAGAATATGTTTACATATCTGATATATATAAACTACATTTGGAACAGAATTGGATACAAAAAAAAGTATGATCTTGTGCGTTTTTTTCTATTTATGTGTTTATCAATATCTATGTAAGATATGTTGTATCTATGTAAACACAGCTCTAGTAAACTAAAACATGTCACAAAAACTGAGTTGTTAGCAACAAGTTACCACCAAATTCGAATCAAATGTGAGTCAAACTTCTTGTGTGCTTGAGGACAAAGTTTGAATGTACAAAAAAGAGAAAGTACAAAAATGTGTGCAAAAGGGATGGACAGTGAGATATAAGAAAAACCAACACAAAAGTAGGCAGTGTGTCCACTGTGCTGAGACTGACACTGTCATTCTTTTTAATGTTTTCTTCAACACTATGATTGGCTGATTACTCAATTTAACATTACTTGTGTAAAAGTCTGGTAATACATTTTTACATTTTTCAAGTTTTGGTTTGCCAACTTGTTGTTTTGTTTTCCTATTATCTTTTTTGTCAAGCACCCAACTTGAGCATTTTGCCAGAGATGTGTGCAGTTTTGTTGTTTTTGCGGAGTACTCAATGCAATAAAACCTGATGGCAACAAGTCCACAAATGCTCTTTAATCAGTTAAACTGGTGGAAATGCTCAAACAAGAAAATGACAAAGGTAGCCTTGGAAACTGGATGAAATATATATTTTTTTTACTTTTTGTATTTTATTTTTTTTTAGTTTAAATTATTTTATTCAAAGTTACATTTGTTTTTTTATTTGTTTTAGTTAACTACATTAAGCATGGTGGTACAGACTAATTTCAGAGTCACTGACTTAAATATCACAACTTTCTGCCACTGTCTAAAGTCTGAAGTGGTTTTGATTGAGTGCAATGTCCCTGAAAAGAAGGTGACATAATTAAAACAGCTAGCACTAACAAATTAAAGCTTCAAGAAATATACGTTTATGCTTTCTGTAATATTGCAGTGAAGAGCAGGGGAGAGTGGGGGCGGTTGCAACACTTTTTACATTTCCTTCAGTTTCTCAGCGACTGTTTATATTAGAAAGACAATATATATATATATATATATATATATATATATATATATATATATATATATATATATATATATTAAACCCATACATATCACCTACTTGCCCATACTGTACCGAGGGGCAGTTGCAACAGTCATTTAGATGTAATAAAACTCATACTTTGGCATCATTTTTCAAATCTTTTTTAGTTTATTTGAGTTCACAGAGTTAACTTATTAAAGTAAAAAAAAAACAAGTACACAACCATGTAACACCTTTGTCAATCCCACAAACTGATTTATGTAGGCCCTAACAATTTCATAATGGGTTGGTTTGGTTTGTTGGCTTGTTTCTAGTGTGTTTTTTGTCAGTTTTCTCTTAACTTTTGTTGGCTTTCTCTTAACTTTTGCTTTCTCCCTATCCAAAGCCTCCTTTCCAGGAGTGTCTGTCAAGATGGCCAGTTTGCTTTTTTTCCTACAGTTTGCTTTCATTATATTCTGTGGTCCTGCTCTGGGGTGAGGTCTAGCAGTCTCGCATGAAAACTAAGCTTGTACTGGAGGAACTGCAGAAGATGTAGGACTCCCTGCGTGCCCTGGAGAAACTTCCAAAGGAGCAGATGTCACAGCTTGCTCTGGAAGGACTGGTGGTGGTGTCTGGTCTGTCACCAAAGATGGTGCAAAGTCACTGTCTTTGAACTTATCTTGGTTATAAGGCCACATTTCAGTGCTGCTAAAGTCATTCTGCACATTGCCTGGTGTTCCATTTGCCTTTTATAAAAAAAAAAAATTTATCTAATTGTCATTATTATTGTCAATGCGTTGCAACTGTCCCACCCCCTGGCAGCCATCTTACAACTAGTGATGCCAGCCTAACAAATTAACATGAACACATTGTACCTAGGTCTGTTAAGAGCTAAGAAACTGCACATTCAAACTATAAAACTATAAAGACCAATGCTTAATCGGTTTAGACATTATGAAAAAAAATCTAGTTGTAAAAAAAGTTACTTTTTTGCCTTGAATTTCAGTTCTCCTATGAGGTAGTTTCACATGTGCCTGTTAACTTCCAGAAAGAAGGAAGGGCATGCTGAGCATGTGCAGTAGAAGTGTCATGATTCCAGCTCATTCCTGATTGGAAAAATCAGCAATGTTGCAACTGCCACACGTTGCAACTGTCCCCACTCTCCCCCACTGTTTGAACACTGATGTAGAGCACTGAAAATTAGTCACTTATGAGGTTTCCCATACTGCCTATATTTACTGTAGAAAGATGACAGTAGTGCAGCTCTCTAGGGCATGAACCAGAGCTTATGACTAATGATCATGTTTAAGTTTGTAAGCATGATCATAAAGTTGCTTTATTGGTGAGAATTGTCCAGGTGCATGGAGTCTGTGTGCTTTTCATGCTCACCTGTAGTCCACTATGCCTGTTCGGTCTCTGTCCAGTCTCTGAATCAACTCCTCAATCTGGAACTTCTCCAATGGGATGCTGGATTGCTGGTGTGATCAGATACAAAATGTCAAAAATAAAATGTAATTTAATGCTTAGGTCTAGTTTTACACTGCTGTTTGGACTCATCTGCTCGCTCTTAAACCGTTTTCCACATGTCAGAATAGTAGTTCCCTGATGAGTCTGGGAATAATAAAAACATGTGAACAAATGAAAACTCTCTTATCCCTTGAGATTGTTCTTTGTCTAGATTCCAGCTCTGCTCTCTTTGGACATTCATCAACAAGCTTCATTGACTTGACTTATTACTTTTCAGGAAAGTGGGATTTTCTCAGAACCGGGTCAATACCTGAACGGCTTTCCTGAAGTCTACGACAGGAACACGCATAGTCCCATCCTTGTCGATGTTACGGAAGAAGTCCCACAGGCGAAGCTTGCGATGATCAAGGTAATCCTTCGAAAAGACAATTCAGCAAATGCAGTGAGACATCAGATTTGAGAAACACATAAATCCAGATTACAGCAGATTTCATTCTCATGAGTGTAGACTATGTACCTGAATGACTTTCATGGGGTCAATGCGTTTGCGAGGCTTTTTTGCGATGAAGCCTCCAACGCCTCCATACTGCACCTCCAGACCGGGATGCTCCTGACAGATCAGCTCCAAGAGCTGCACGAAGTTCTCATTCACCAGCACATTCTACAACACATCATGAATAAAGAAAACACTTTTCAGTATTTTTACACAAATTACATTTCCTGAAAATCTACCATAATTAATAAAAAATGACAAGTTAGATTAATGTAGAAAAATATGGAATCCTGTATAAGATCACTTATATGATCCTATGAATGTGCTTTTATAATTCTATGTATGTTGTTTTTAATTCATTTTAAGTTCATTTTGTGTGTGTGTGTGTGTGTGTGTGTGTTTCTTTATGCAGATGAAGTATTGTATCTCTCCAGAATATTTATTTTTGAAATCTTAGTTTCAGACTGATCCAGACTGATAGCGGATTTTAGATTAGGAAACACATATACACCACCGTATTTTCCGGACTATAAGTCACACTTTTTTTTCATAGTTTGGCTGGTCCTGGTACGACTTATTTATCAAAATTAATTTGACATGAACCAAGAGAAATTAACTAAGAGACATGAACCAAGAGAAAACATTACCGTCTACAGCGAGAGGGCGCTCTATGCTGCTCAGTGCTCCTGTAGTCTACACTGAAAACATAGAGCGCCCTCTCGCGGCTGTAGACGGTAATGTTTTCTCTTGGTTCTTGGTTCTAAATAAATGCGACTTATAGTCCAGTGCGACTTGTATATGGTTTTTTCCTCATCATGACATATTTTTGGACTGATGCGACTTATACTCAGGTGCGACTTATAGTCCGAAAAATACGGTATTAACTTTCTCTCAATAAACTCCTATTTTGCTGCTTATTGATCGTAAGTAAGGTAATAGTTATAGTAGTTATGTTTATGTATGGGTTTAAGGGATCTAAAATATAGTCATGCAGAATACGATATTAATATGTGCTTTATAAGTACCAATAAACAGGTAATATGCTTGTAACATGCATGCTAGTTAGTGAGAATTGGTCCTTAAAATAAAGTTTTACCATTAATATTTTCCTTCACTTTAGTAAATCATGCACACATTGTGCTGATTCTTTCCCTCTTTTCAATTTACTTATTTACTTAAATTAACACGTGGCCAAAATTTACTAAAATGAAAGAAGGCTCTGTTGATTATAAAACTGTACATTTATCCTGTGTATTGTGTGCGGTGACACTCGATCCTGAACTCACGCATATATTGATCTCCTCGATGGCAGTTTTGGGTGTGTTCTTGACCACATTGATCAAAGTAAGAGCTCCCTCCACTGTCAATGAGTTATACGCCATCTGTAAGAAAACAGTTATCATTATCACACATGTAAAACGTCTGTGATGTCTCAGATGCCTTGCAACATACAGTAATTTAATTGCTCATTTTCATATGAGTTATTGCATATGATCATGTTGCATTGTACTTGTGCAATGTTTAAAAAGGTGATTCTTATCTAATTTGACATAGTAGTATTCAGTCTAATGAGCCGTCTGATGCACCTGAAGAACTCTGAGCGTGTCGTTGGCCTCCAGTCCCTTACACAGCAGGCTTGCTCCTTCATCGCTGATGCGGTTGTTGTTGAGGTCCAGATGCACAAGCGTATTGTTGAACTTGAGCGCTTCACCCAAAGCCAAAGCGCCCTCATTTCCAAAGCCATTAAACGAGAGGTCTAAGTGTTTCAAAGTGGTGTTGACCTGATGACAGGGAACGACAGCTTGACTCTTTGCACACTGTGACACTGAGCTGTGTGTTTGTGTGTGTATACCTTCAGTCCAGCACAGAAAGCTACAGCTCCTTTCATTCGCAGATGATTCCAGCTCAGATCAAGAACTTCTAAACCGTCGTTATTTGCTGCATGAACATACAAGGATTTATTGTGCTTGCTTTCTTTGTGTAGTTAAGTGTAACTCAGACACATCAGGCGAGTGGTATTCACCTATCATCTGACCCAGGTGTTCTCCGCCTCTGCCGCAGAACTGATTGTGACTCAAATCCAGCTCCTTCACTCTGTAGTTGCTCTGAAAACATACAGATGTTTCTATTCCCAGGAACTACAGAGTTGAGATGTATTCAGTTTGTTAGCTTATGCATCAGGTGCATTGTGTAATTTCTGTAGCACCAGAATCCTCATGGCATCCTCAGTGCATGATCAAAAACATTGTGGGTTATCAGGATACTTTATTGTAGATCATCAAGAGAGTGTGTGTATTAAACCAGTTTGTGCTATGTTAAGTTAAACTATATTCATGCATTTTACATTTCTATCTTAAAAAGACTTGCATAGCATCAAAGATACACATTTGATCAGTTCTTGCTGATCAACCCATGACGTGTTATAAGTGCCATTGCACTAATGTCTGAGCTACAGGTAGACTTTTTAATAAGTAAATAGCAATGTAATGACATAATTTGGTTAAAATAGTGATGCAGTTATTTATGTTTCGATGCAAAACCTGTGTCAGACTAATAAATCTCGTCATGCCAAACTCACACTCAGCCAATTCTTAAACAGAATTCTGCCCGACCCTGTATGCATTACTAATAAACACTTTACAGGGAAATATTTAATTTAGACAATTTAGCTTTGGTAATGTAATGTAAGGTGTGCTTTAAAAGACATTCCAACTCTGAGTTTTTATCTCATAAGAAATAAAAACAGTAATTGCATTTTGTGACATAAAAATGACTTTTTATGACACAATTACAACTTTTTTTCCCTTGCAATTGTGAGATATAAACTCAGAATTGCAAGACAACTCTGAATTGTGAAATAAAAAGTCACAATTAAACTTTTTTTTACTAAGAATAGAAAGTGCGCAGCAACCCAAAGATAGAACTGTTTCATACACCCCCATGTATCTTTTTGTTTGTTTTTTTGGACCGAAATGAAGATAAATCACCTTGACTGGATTCGCTTTAAATTTGATGTACAATGAAAGCACACATGCTCTTATTGAGAAACAGTCACATTTGGTGGATATTTTTCTCATTTCTCCCATTTAGATGAATGGATTTGATGTTGATAGTGTTGAAATTATGCAGCCAAGTGATGATATCTCAGATCATTATTTAGTTTTGTGCAAACTTCATATAGCCAAAATTTTTAATTCTACTTCTTGTTACAAGTATGGAAGAACCATCACTTCTACCACAAAAGACTGCTTTTTTAAGTTATCTTCCTGATGTATCCAAATTCCTTAGCATATCCAAAACCTCAGAACAACTTGATGATGTAACAGAAACTATGGACTCTCTCTTTTCTAGCATTTTAAATACAGTTGCTCCTTTACGCTTAAGAAAGGTTAAGGAAACCAGTATGACACCATGGTATAATGAGCATACTCGCACCCTAAAGAGAGCAGCCCGAAAAAATGGAGCGCAGCTGGAGGAAAATAAAACTAGAGGTATTTCGTATTGCTTTGCGGGAAAGTAACCTATCCTACAGAAAAGCATTAAAAACTGCTAGATCCGATTACTTTTCTTCTCTTTTAGAAGAAAACAAACATAACCCCAGGTATTTATTCAATACAGTGGCTAAATTAACAAAAAATAAAGCCTCAACAAGAGTTCACATTTCCCAACATCTTAGCAGTAATGACTTTATGAACTACTTTACTAAAATTGCGGAGTTATGAGAGCACTGAAGGTATGCGCACAGCTGTGGCCGAAGACAATGTTATGGGGGCCCGGGCACATTCAAGGAGGGCCAGTGGCCC